>NC_053134.1:24429457-24729457 GCF_010015445.1 Perca fluviatilis | reverse complement strand
TTTAAATAAACAGTACTCTTAGCGTGTATAGAGCCAGCATATTTTCACATGTACATGAGTGAATAAAGGTTTTATTTCAACCTAACCAGAGTGTTGATTGTTGGAACAGTGGGAAGATGAAAAACAAACAATAATTTGATCAAAAACTGTCTTGGATTATCTGGGGTTTGGCGATAGCGATTTTGGGTCTGTTTCCTTTAACAAAGATATGGATCATTTTAGGATTTTGTCACCGTTGGGCCAAAAAAAAAGACTTACTGAAGAATATAATAAGAAACTATATACTTACTTGAGTTTGAATCATTGCAGACTACTTGACTAAGTGTTGGAATTGATACGACTTAATAGCACTGAGACATTTCCCTTTATTTCTCTTTCCATTCAGGATTGATTGTTTTTCCTTTTATCATTTTAAGGCCTTTCTTTGCTAATACACATTTAAAAAAAAAATTCCCAATTTGCTTCTTTGACAACACGTTCCATGAATTATCCTTCTGTTGTCTTTGGGTCAAATTTAAAAAAGGTTTCTACATCACAAATTTGGGTTTCTTTCAACCACATTGTCAAAGAAAATAACGTGGATGGTTCCATACAACACTCTTCACAAGTAAGTATACTCTTCATTAAATGTGGGTGTTTTATTCTATTTTATAGCATTTGAAGAATGCAAACGAATGCAGAAGACAAAAGAACGTTGAAAAAAGGGACAAAAATGTCAAAAATTTGAGGAAATGTGACGTGTCGAAAACTAAAAAAGAAACGTTGAAAAAAAAAGTTTTAATTTAAAGGTGCTCTAAGCGATGTTGGGTGACGTCACTTCTTGTTGACGTTCGAAATATTGTCAAACAAAACGGAGGCTAGCTCGCCCCTCCCTCCTCCTCATCCCGTCCCCTCCCTTCCACACACTAATACATCCATGGCACTAACCCCCCAACCCCCACCCCCAAATCCTTCTTGTCGGTTATTGGCTGGAACACTGTTTGTTATGTTTGGTGGTGCAGGTTGGCCAGTTAGTTTTTGTTGATGTTTGTGGAGCCTGGGCTGTCTACAGAGACCGCGTTTTTTTTACAGTGTGTTCAGGGGACAGGCAGGTAGCAGATAGTGAGGAGATGTTTTTTACAGTGTGTTCAGGGGACAGGCAGCTAGCAGATAGTGAGGAGATGTTTTTTACAGTGTGTTCAGGGGACAGGCAGCTAGCAGATAGTGAGGAGATGTTTTTTACAGTGTGTTCAGGGGACAGACAGCTAGCAGATAGTGAGGAGATGTTTTGCCTAAAAAACGCGTCACATCGCTTAGAGCCCCTTTAAACAACAGGAAGACAACACAAGGTATAATAGATCATCTCAGCTGAAAAACACAAGTGTTATGATTTCATCTTTTGGACAAGTTAAACCACACAAGGACAAACAAGAGTTTTATTTCAAATAGAGCAGGCACAATCTGTCATCAACCTGTCTCATTAGGGATACAGTTGAAAGGTTCTAATGACTTTGGTAGGTTTCCCTTTACAGCCCCAAATATATATTAATAATCTAATACACTTTCACTCTATGAGCAATACACAACGATATTGAAAGTTTATCTTAATCACACTCTGATGGTTACATTAAACAAAGCAAGTTGAGCTATATAGTACGAGTACAGTGAGAAACAGTGATATAGGCTAGGGCAGGGGTGTCAAACATACGGCCCGTGGGCCAGAACCGGCCCGCCAAAGGGTCCAATCAGGCCCGCTGGATGACTTTGCAAAGAGTGAAAATTGCAGAGAAGTAATTAATTCCAAATTTACCACTTTAATATCAGAGAATATCCAAGTTCTTTTTCAGTAAATTTGCAACTTTAATCATAGAAATTCTGAGTTTTTTCTGAGAATATTACCCCTCTCTCCCGGGTCTGTAACATTATTTTTTTCCTACATCGGCCTTAAAACACTGTTGTAGCAGAAGCGACTTGCATTTGCCAACATCAAGCTGACAAGTAACTCTGTGGCAGATACAGTTTCTGATCTTTCTGGAGTGGTTTACTGGTCCGGCCCACTTGAGATCAGATTAGGGGGATGTGGCCCATGAACTAAAATGAGTTTGACACCACTGGGCTAGAGTATACTGTTATCATAATGGTTATAGTAATCATAATTCTTATTTCTTTCGATAGATGCAATACAAAGTGATTCCCAAGTCAGAGCTTCCCATATATAATATAAAATCAGATTATCACATCAATTCACACAGATTAACATAAAAACCAAACACCTTAATAATATTTAAAATCCCACAATTTAAATATTCACTTTAAGTCCACTCCATGTGGGTAGTGCTTTATAGCGTGCCCTGATTATAAGGAATACACATAGAATACACAGAGAAGCCTAAATGTGACTGATAAAAAACAATTATCTAAAACATGCTTCAGTTTAGACCAAGACATTTAAAGTGTGTTTAATTTGTTGAACAGGGCTCTAAAGAAACTGAGTATATGAACCAAACATGCAGTAATGTATCCTGGTACTCTGAAATCATTTGTTTTTGGAGAAAAGTGGTGTGTAGTACTACACTGTGATCATACTCGCGTTATAGAATCAATCATAATGAACCTATAGGTTAGTAGCAGGGAGTGTTTGATTTCTTTTTTCACTTTTAATCTCTATTTTCAAAACATCTGGTGGATTGTTCTGGATATTTCCCCCAGGGATGATTTACGGTGTTGCAGTGTCTCCCTACTGCATGTAAATAAAGACAGAGAAGTGTTTAGAGTATTAACAAGAGCAGTTTTTTTTGCAGCAGTTTCCATCTTGTCATTCGACAGTTTCTCTCTCCCCTTTTATGTCTTAGCGGTCATAAGCTAGCTAGCTAGCTCTTTTGTTTCATGCAAGGGCATAAGCCAGCCTCCACAAAGCGTACCTCCAATGGAGCCATTTTGTTGCTAACAAGCCATCACCTGCCGTTAGCATCCCATTGACTCCCATTCATTTTGGCGTCACTTTGACAGCGAATAACTTTACATCTGAAGCGTTTAAGGACTCTATTTGTCCGTTGTTTATTTCTAAAGAAACACGACAATGTATAAAAGGCTCCATTACCTTGTACATCACGTAATGGCTCTGTAGTAGATGTTTTTATAAAAATAGGCTAACGATTGTGTCATAACTACGCGACTTTCTGTCACATAGTAGAGGAATTACCGTATAGTACAGGAGAAGCTCGCAGGCAGTTTGGACTTACATTTGCTGTTTAAGTTTAATTACTAATGTTAACTATAATTTTAGTTAACAATAATTAGCCTGTGCCCATGTTATCTCCTTACATATACCTACGCTCTCCGTCTCTGTAAGATTGGGAATGATTGAGATTTCTCTCGGCACAACTACCAGAAGACTTCACACTTTCAGACAGGTTGCTCACATCACATCTATGTCTTCAAGCTCAGTTGGAGGCTGCTCAGTAACGCTCAGCCAGCACAGGAAAAGTGCTTCTAATATCCTTCACTGGTCTCCGTCCAGAGACACAGGATCTATTGGTCCATTTCTTTAAATGTCTATTGTTTTATGTGACAGTGATAAGGGCTAAAACAAGCTATTAGCCACCTTTCTTAGATCTACAGACAAACTATCTTAGTTATTGATAATAGAACCTCCAGCATGAGAGCCCCACACAGTACTTGTCCTATATATAACAGCCTAGATCTAAATATTACCTGAGGGTCTGGCAAGCCCTTATCTTCACAACACTGGTGCAAGTGCTTCCTGGCAGCCTTCAGACTCGCCTCATCAGTCTTCTTCTTCTTACTGTAAACCCTGATCAGCTGCTCAGAAAAGGATGTTGGGAGAAGCTTGGACACCTGACAAGAATGACAGCAGCATACAGTTGAGAATAATGACATACTGTAACAGAGGCTGCCTTATGGAGTGATTGATTTAGTTCTGACCTGGTCTTTGGGGATGTTGAATGCTGTGTTAGGTTTTCTCTTGCTGTAGAAATACACATTCTTGATGGGGTCCTTGTCTTTCATTCCATAATCAAAAGTAGCGACCTGAATGAGAAGGGGGAGAGAGAAGCCTGTTTTTATATTCCCAGGTAAATTATACCAATGGAGGAAAGCAACATCTTACAAATTAAATGATAATCAAGAAAACCCAAGATTTACAAAAAAATGGAGTAAAAGGAATTAGACTAAAAACTCACTAAAACTACAAAGTCCTCTGATGTCAGCATGACACCCCCATCACCTCCCTCAGGGACGGCTGCAGCCAATTCCCTTTCCCAACGACGATACACCTCCTTGGGGAGGGAGGAGAAAGGGAGAGAAGTGTGAGGGACATGAGATTTAAAATGTATTCAAACTTGACAACACACAGTAAGAGTATGTCCACATTAAGCAGTTCAATATAAAAACATCATCTAAAACAGTGTTTTTCTCACCCCAAAATGGAGCTGTTCCAAAACTTTCTTCAGCGTCTATAAATCACCAGAAAATGTGGACTAGTGTGGTTGTTTTTACAATAAAAAAGTTTGTACCAGCCTGCAGTCTAACTGACATTTGATCCTGTGATTTTGTTCACACTGCTATCACATCCTCTAAATTCAATTTCTAGAAATCTTGATCTTTTGTAGTAGCCCACATGAAATCCATGTACAATACCCATAGAGACAATGTAAAATGATAGAGAAAACAGAAGAAAAACAAAACAACGTGCACTTATCAACCACAAGATGACCATAACATCAAGCTCTGTTATAACAAAATCTAATCTTAACAATCATTTTTCAATAGGCCTATCTGATGAGAATATTCAGTGTTATCATAGCCACGGTGAAATAGATAAGGTGTCAAAGAGAAGTGAAATGTAATACAGGCACACAGAGACATAGTTCACACCTCTGTGGGTTTCCCTGACTGGGGCTCGTCTGGAAATTTTTGGAGGAGTTTGGGGGTTTGAGAGATTGCATCATATAGATTCTGACATGCTTTAGCCGTGTCTTTAGAGCAAGGGTTGAGTATTGGATCAAACTCATAATCTACAGGACAAACTGAGTCAAACACAAACCAAAGAAAAGGTCACACAATCATTCATGGGGTTTCACAAATAAATAATTGACACTGTAAACTGAGATGCTCACAAAACTAAACAATATACACATGGGATGAAATTACTTTTCTTCATTATTTCTTTTTTATTTCTTCCTTCATTCATGAAAGCTATCTCAATCTGGCATGTATATTTATCACAACTTTGTTACTTACAGAATTGGGTGCCATTCATCATTTATGTATACATAATCAAAAAGGGATGGCTTCGAAACTTTAGGAAGTGGCTTTTACTCCCAATGTACCATTTACTGAACACCTCCACCAAACACCAACAACAGCTTTTGTTACCATTCTGTCTCGCTTGATCCAATTCCTTTTTCCAATCGCAAATCTTCTCCTTAGGGAGGGAGGAGAAAAGGTGAGAGACACAAGATTTAAAATGCCTTCCATCTTGACAACTCACAGTAAAAATACTTCCACATGACTTAGTTTTTTAGTTATGGCTCTCTGTCCACACTAAATGAGAGCTTTTCCAAAACTATCTTCATAGTGTATGAATCTTAAATCACCAGATATATGTAAATATATATATAATATATACAACTATATTGTGACTCTGGCTGTATTAAGGGAGCAAGAGGGGACTGGCAGGGTAACCAGCAGTGTCTGTAATCCAGTCACAGACGGGACTCTGTATGGCAGCAAAGTTAGAGGACAACTTAGTCATCTCGATCTAGTCAGACAACATAGCGACCATAAAAAGCACCTTACCAGATGTTGGCTGTGATGCAAAGTTTTGTTATTTAACATTTATTTAACAAAAAAAATAATTATTTTTCATTGACGTGGGCAGAGGTCTCTATGAAAATGACCTGGAAAAGCTAATGTGGATGCAAGTAGTTTTCACACAAAAAAATCTGTTTCCTTGTAGATGTAGTCCAAGCAACATTTGATCCTATGATTTTGTTCACACTGCTATCACATCCTCAATGTAAAATAATAGAGACGACAGTAACAAGCAATGTGAAATTATCAACCACTAAAGGAGCACAGCAGCTATGTTATATCAAAACCTGTTTTTGTAATATTCAGTGTTATCATAACCTCAGTAAGAATATACAGTATAATGTGTCAAACAGAAGTGTGATGTAATACAGGTACACAAAGACATTAATGCACACCCAGGTCGGGACTTGTCTAGGCTTGATTTCACCCAGAAACCTGTAGTGGTCTTGAGAGATGATCCTTTCTAGAATCTTCTTTGCCTCAGCCAGCTCCGCAGAGGAAGAGTGGAGTATCTGTTCAAACACATGATCTATAGAACAAACCGAGTGAAAGACAGCTGAGTTAAAACCATACACTGTATAGACCAAACCAAAGAAAAGGTCACAAATTAATTCATAGTGTTTTACAAATAAATAATTGATTGATAACAGAGGCATAACTCAAAGAATTAAGCAAAATAAATAGGCCTATGCAATAGAATTACTTCATTAATTCTGTTCTTGAAAATGTTTTTTTCTTTATATTTATGATTATTCTATAAAAGTACTACTACCATAAAATTTATTTTATCTAAACAATTTTGATCAACGTTAGCTCAATCTGGCATGCATATCACCTATTATAACTTTCTTATTCACGGGACCGGTTGTCATCTATCATTTAACATGTACATTATTAATAATGGATGCCTTCAAGCAAGTTGCTTCTGATAAGATAAGATAAGATAAGATAAAAAAAAAATGTCATTGTCTGTCACAAGTGACAGAAATTTGTCTTTGACAGGGCAGGCTCAAATGACATAAAATACATAAGAACATGAAAGATACATATAGAAAGAGGATAAAAACATTGCCTGTGCAGACGTGCAAAATGCAAAAACAGTGCAAGAAGAAGCCTGAGTGGAGCTGTTGGATGATGTCTATGTTTGGCTGTTCAGTGTGCTGATGGCAGTGGGAATGAAGGAGTTTTTATATATGTTTTTCCTGAGACTAATGGGACTCTATAGTGTCGACCTGATGGCAGTAACTGAATGGATGGGTGAAGGAGGTGTGTGATTATAGTGGCTTTCCTGAGTACTGTCCAGGTGTGAAGTTCTGTTAGGGGGGTTGTGGGGGAGCCTATAATCTTGCTGGCCTGATTTGTGATTTGTGACTATTTGTTAAATCAAATAGCCCAATTATAGCTTATTAACAGTAACTAGGAACAGAAAGTTCAGGATTTCTCCACGTGCTAAAGCGACGTACATGGAGCTACAGTAAAATCATTGCTAGCATGTAGAGTTTGGAGGGTTGTGTCTTTTATTTAGCCTTTAGGATATATCATTAACTTTTCCAAAATGTTCCTTATTATATTTCAGGACTAAATAGCTCTACACTGCAACACTGTTTCTACGTCTTCATAGATAGATGATTAAAACTTGACATAAATATCCTATTATGGTCGACTGATGGCCTAGGTTTTGATGTATAGTTCTTTTGCTCCTTGCTAACCCATTTGTATGCTAGCATCACCAAAACTAGTGTGCTTTCTGCCGAAGTGGTACAACCGTGGCCTCAATAGTTGATCTCCTTGTGTGCAGGTAAGCAATCAAAATCCTTAGAATGGTTCTGAAAAAATGTTTTTAATGTTAAAACACAAGCTCACAGCACACATTGGTATCTACAGACCTGTCAGCTTGGTGTAGGCCTCCATGTCACCTATGGCTGTAGAGAGAGACTCTTTCCCTCCTGAGCCTTCAATCTTGATATGCCCGTCTGCTTTTACAAAGGCCTCTGCAATCCTGGATGATCATACCCAACATATTATCACTTTTATGCATACCACACAATAGAGTGAATTATGAAGCAAATGAAATAATCTGCATCAGTAGAAGCTAATTGTTGTTAGAGGCCCAACGTGGGAAGGTTAGCTACTCACATATACTCTATGATCTTGTTCACTCTGTGCTGGTAGGCTCTTCTGTGGAGACAGTTCCTGGTGTAGAACATGTCATACAGATTGCCCACCTCCTGTTTAGAGGATTGTCTATAGTTTAGTCACAACTAATAAGGCAAGGCAGCTTTATTTATTCAGCACATTTCAACAACAAGACAATTCAAAATGCTTTAGATAAAATATTTACGATGGCCAACATGGGGCAAACACACTGCGACTTAATGAAATACAAGCAAATTAAGAAAACATCATTAATTTGACAACACGTGCAGCATTTAGCAAATGTGCTGCAAATACACACAACACAACCAAATACATAAACGCGCTGCAAATACAGAAACGATGAAAAAAGAAAAGCACACACACACTATAGGAAGGCCCTAAGAAAGGCCAGATCAGACTATTACTCATCACTAATAGAAGAAAACAAGAACAACCCAAGGTTTCTTTTCAGCACTGTCGCCAGGCTGACAGATAGCCACAGCTCTACTGAGCCATCTATTCCTCTAGCTCTGAGTAGTGATGACTTCATGAGCTTCTTCAATGATAAAATTACAACAATTAGAGATAAAATTCATCACCTTTTACACTCAACTTCTAACGGTTCACCTTTAAACGCAGAGTCGTTAGAAATAAAGACTAGTCTCGACATATACTTAGACTGCTTTTATCCTATAGATCTTCAACAATTATTGTTAAAGATATCCTCAGCTAAGCCATCTACCTGTCTCTTGGACCCCATCCCAACGAGACTACTCAAAGAAGCATTACCTGTGGTTAACACCTCATTACTAGATATGATCAATATGTCTCTATTAACAGGTTATGTACCACAGTCATTTAAAGTAGCTGTGATAAAACCTCTTCTGAAAAAACCCACCCTGGATCCTGAGGTCTTAGCAAACTATAGACCTATATCTAACCTTCCTTTTCTATCCAAGATCCTTGAGAAGGTGGTTGCTAATCAGTTATGTGATTTTCTACATAGCAACAGTTTATTTGATGACTTTCAATCAGGATTTAGAAAGAATCATAGCACAGAGACGGCACTGGTGAAAATTACTAACGACCTTTTAACTGCTGCAGACAAAGGTCTTGTCTCCATTCTTGTTTTACTAGATCTTAGTGCTGCATTTGACACAATTGACCATTCAATCCTGTTACAGAGATTGGAACACTTGGTTGGCATTAAAGGAATTGCTCTGAGTTGGTTTAGGTCCTATTTCTCTGATCGATCTCAATTTGTGAATGTTAATGATAAATCCTCCAAGTACGCTAAAGTTAGCCATGGGGTTCCTCAAGGCTCAGTGCTTGGACCAATTCTATTCTCCTTATATATGCTTCCTCTAGGCAATATTATTAGAAAACACTCAATTAACTTTCACTGTTGTGCGGATGACACCCAATTATACTTGTCAATCAAAAGACCCGAAACCAGTCAGCTAGCAAAATTTCAAGAGTGCATTAAGGATATAAAATCCTGGATGACCTATAATTTTCTGATGTTAAACCCTAACAAAACTGAAGTTATTGTGCTGGGCCCTAAACACCTCCGAACTTCATTATCTAGAGATATAGCTACTCTGGATGGTGTTGCCCTGGCCTCCAGCACCACTGTTAGAAATTTAGGAGTTATCTTTGATCAGGATATATCCTTTAATGCCAATCTAAAACAAACCTCAAGAACAGCCTTTATTCATCTTCGTTAACATTACCAAAATTAGGAATATCCTATCTCTAAACGACGCTGAAAAACTAGTCCATGCATTTGTTACTTCCAGGCTGGACTATTGTAATTCCCTACTGTCAGGTTGCTCAAATAAGTCTCTTAAGACTCTCCAGCTGATCCAGAATGCTGCCGCGTGTTCTCACAAGAACTAAGAAAAGAGATCATATTTCTCCTGTATTAGCTTCTCTGCATTGGCTTCCTGTTGAATCCAGGATTGAGTTTAAAGTCCTTCTCTTGACCTACTAAGCTCTAAATGGTCTAGCACCATCATATTTAGAAGAGCTCCTAATACCCTATTGTCCTACTAGAGCACTGCGCTCCCCAGAATGCAGAGTTACTGGTGGCCTAGAGTCTCTAAAAGTAGAATGGGAGCTAGAGCCTTCAGTTATCAGGCTCCTCTCCTATGGAACCAGCTCCCGATCTGGGTTCGGGGGGCAGAAACTGTCACCTCATTCAAGAATGAACTTAAAACTCTCCTATTTGATAAAGCTTATAGTTAGGGGTGAGGAGTTGCAGTGTTCACCTAACTGGCCCAACTGCTTCTCTTCATAATTTAGATTAATAATACATAACAAAGTAGAGGGAGGCAGGCCAGCCAAGCCAGATCGGCGGGGGAGAGTTCTAAGCCCGAAAAAGCTACCTCTCCTTATGACCTGTTCTCTTAGTTACTTGTTATAGTTACGCTGTTATAGTCCTAGACTGCCGGGGGACTTCCTTCCTTTGACACACTGAGCTGCTCTCTCTTCTCCCTTTCTATTACTGTTTCTATTACTGTTACTATTACTATTACTATTTGTGTGCAGCCCGTCCCAGAAATGCTTGTTACTAATCCTAGCTTCTGGGGAGTTTACTCCCCGGAGTCCTTATGCTTTTTTTCCCCCAGCGTATTTCCTTGGAGAACGTTTGCACCAAGACCCTGGTTGCAGCTGTCGCCGTGGTCCTGCTGCACTCCCTGCTGAGCTCAGCGATGCCCTGCAATGTAATGCTGCGTCCTGCTGAACCCTGCAGCTTCCCGCTACATCCAGTCACTGTTCCATTATTAATGTGACTACTATCGCCACTGTTCATCACACCCCCAACCGGCTCGTCAGACACCGCCTACCAAGAGCCTGGGTCTGTCCGAGGTTTCTTCCCAAGAGGGAGTTTTTCCTCGCCACTGTCGCACTGCTTGCTCTTGAGGGAATTACTGGAATTGTTGGAATTGTTGGGGCTTTGTAAAATATAGAGTGTGGTCTAGACCTACTCTATCTGTAAAGTGTCTCGAGATAACTTATGTTATGATTTGATACTATAAATAAAATTGAATTGAAATTGAATTGAAACCCAAAAAACAGAACAATTTTATTGGCTCAGGTCACAGGTGATACCCAATCAGCAGAGACGTGTCTGTAATAAAAAGGCAGAGCGCTCTCTCCACGTGGGGTCATAAGTCAAGCTGTTCCACTTAGCACTCCCCCTTGAGGCCTGGAGAACTTCCGTTGTGTAATCTGGATGCAGCTGTTTTTTTTTTGCATTTGTTTTCGGGGATTGTGTGCTTTTATTTTTGCATTGTTTCTGTATTTGCAGCGTGTTTGTGTATTTGGTTGTGTTGTGTGTATTTGCAGTGTGTTTGTGTATTTGGTTGTAGTGTGTATTTGCGCATGTGTTGTCAAATTAATGAAGATGTTTTCTTAATTTGCGTGTGTTTCATTAAGTTGTAGTGCATTTGCCCCTGTCGGCCACCGTAAACATTAATGAGCAGTTAAAACAATTAAAAACCTTTATTAAAGAGAATAGAAAATAGAAGAGAATAAGACTGGAATAGAATAAAAGCATGAAGATAAGATAAATAGATGTTTTAAAATTGGATTTAACAAAATCAGGAGTAACAATGTCAGCACCTTGTCTCTACTGCAGATGTGATTCAGCCCGTCCACCCCACACACTCTGGTTAACTGCATGAAGTGGAGATGGTCAAAGTTGTTCTGCATGCCCAGGTGGTAGCAGTCCTTGAGAAGAGACAGAGTGAAGAAATGGGTAATGGACTTCTTACTTTAAACTAATCAAACCTACCTGGAGGAAGCTGCATATTGTTTATATAATCAGGATAATAATCAGGACCATTATAATTGTTCAGGAGAAAATAATCCATAGTAGTTTATCACTCAGCATCAAACAATGAATTGCTCTACAGTAGCTTTTCAACAAGCCCCACCTGGCAAAGTAGTCAAACTTGTCCACATCAATGCCGTTTGTTTTGTTGGCCACGATTTCATAGAGGAAGAATTTTTCCTTTGGCCGACGCTTATATGGCCACTGTGGAGATGAGAGCATATTAATGGCATTATAATCAATGATGATGATGATACTGACTGATTTCACTAAATTCACACAGGCAGGACTGACCTGGACTGCATTAGGGTCCTTCAGTCCTTCAATCAACTTTTTGATGAAATTCAAGTCATCATCAGTCAGACCATACTTATTCTTCATCTCCAGCTCCAGATTATTAGATTCCACCAGATGGTCAAACATCTTTACAGAGTTGTCTTCATGCTAAAAGATACACATGATTAATGTTATTATGAGACTTTAATAAAAAGACATAAAGAAGTAAAGAAAGTAAAAAAAAGCTCTTATGATCCTCTGCTATTCTGCCTGTTTTGCCCTTTTCTCCACGTCAGCCTGTATAGCTAGATAGATGGAGTAGTGAAACAGAAAAGACTTCTCATGATCTTCTCAAGCCTGAGCCGTGTTGGCCCAAGGTTCTTCTGGCTGAAAGAACCAGACCGTCTGACACTGAACCAGCAGAGACCCAGAACCTCTCTCTTCTCCCCTGTGTGAGCCCAACTTCTGCCTAAACACTGAACATTCTGCTGTTCACAGCCTCTAGGTAATATGATTACATGCAATCATAGTGGTACCAAATATATTAATTATTATTATTAAAGTGTACATACCACCAGCCCTCCATAGATTTGGTTTCTACAAAAGACTAATGATACACATACATATAACAATAAACACAACAATACTCATTTAATGTTAACCTACATTTTATTTATCACTGCACATGAATAATTTCACAAAATACGAGGAATGCCACGGCTAATTGTACTTAAAGGAATAGTTTGATATTTTATAAAATACAACAACAAGATACATAATTTTAATTAATGAGCTGGTAGGCAGGTTTTGTTACTATTGGACAGAGCCAGGCTAGCTGTTTCTATTGGCTTTCAGTCTTTATGCTAAGCTAAGATACTGGCTGATGGCAGTGTTGGGAAAGCTCCTTTCAAAGCTTTGGAAGCTACCAATTATTTCACACTGGAAGAAGTTGAACTCCAGCAAAGCTAGGGAGAAATCTAGTTAACTAAAGTCAATTAAACTACTTTGAAAAAACAGAAGAGACATTGACAATGTACATGTAATACAAAATTTTACAAAATATAAAACACAAAAGTGAGTGGCAACTCACTTGACTTTATTGCAAAAAGTGCCCACTTATTCCCAGGTCATGTTCAAGTTCAGTTTTACAAGTTGTACTATTATTATTCAGGTCTATTATTGTTTTATTATATTTATCTATTTATCTTCATTATTATTGCTGGGTCTACCACAATAATTCCATCCCACCCTACTAAGGTTCACTGAACATGGAAAAAAACAAGGACTGAGGTATGTGCTGGCACAGATCAACGATTAATTTGATTAATGATTAAATCATTTTTCATTTTGGCTCACAAACAAACAAGCCAGCACTACATTACAGTAACTCTTTGTTTTGCTGCAACCTTGACTGCTAAACACAAACCTGTTGTTCATGTCTTTGCTAATTAGTTCCTGTTTGTTTTCAAATTATTTTCTACCTTAATGCAGCCCCTGGCTGGTGTTATTATATCACACATCAGACAACAAAAATAATGATTTCTTACCTTCCACTCATTTTCTGGTTGTACTTTGGGTATTAACATTTGATCATACAGATGGAAAAGGGTCCATGTCCTAGATATGGAGAAATAAATATAAATGAACCTAATGATGATTGTATGCAAAGTGAACTGAGGTAAACAGTGAAGTGAACCGTTAGTAGATCTAGTAAATCTTACAGGCCTGTTTTGTGTTTTCTGTTGATGCAAATTCAACATTTCTTCCATGTTTGTTTGTTGTCATTTTCTCAGCATTATTTTCCATCAAGGCAACAACATAATGGAAGTCATGCCAAAAGTCATGGTAGTCGTTAAAAAAATACTCGCCAATTTTGCGACGCAAATTTCAACTGAATTTCGGTCTGTCTGCCGCTGCAGAACCTGGAGCTAACCGCCAGTTTTTCAGTTTGACTGTTAAAAAGTGTTTAGATAATTAAAAGGTATTTATTTAGAAGCGGGCTGGTTGGCTGGTCAGCTAATGCTAGCTTTCTATTCCACCAAGCTTCCATGCTTCATAAATAAGCCAGACAGAGTTGTCCCTCACCTGGTGATAGAAACCCTGCTTCCCCCGTTCTGTTGGCTGTTGTCCACAGGTACAGATTATTTTGCACCAAATGTATCACCAAAAGTGTTGCAAAAGTCGAGGCGCGCAGATTCCCCACTTGGTGATGCGAGAGAGCACATATGTGAGGTTGCAGTAACAGATTCGAGAGGTTGTAATCACTGAGTATATGAGTAAATGTTGCATTGCAAGTTTACAGCTGCTCTCTTCTCTCCCTTTCTATTACCATTTGTGTGCATCCCGTCCCAGAAATGCTTGTTATTAATCCTAGCTTCTGGGGAGTTTACTCCCAGGAGTCCTTATGTTTTTTCACCCAGCGTATTTCCTTAGAGAACGTTGGCACCAAGATCTTGGTTGCAGCTATCGCCGTGGTCCTGCTGCACTCCCTGCTAAGCTCTGCGGTGCCCTGCAATGTCATGCTGCGTCCTGCTGCTTCCTGCTACGTCCATCCATGCTCTGCTGGGCCACGCTACATCCTGTAACGCCCTGCAGCACACTGATATGACATGAACTACCAAGACTACCATTTGAAGTCACTGTTCAATTCAATTCAATTCAATTCAATTTTATTTATAGTATCAAATCATAACATAAGTTATCTCGAGACACTTTACAGATAGAGTAGGTCTAGACCACACTCTATAATTTACAAAGCCCCAACAATTCCAACAATTCCAGTAATTCCCTCAAGAGCAAGCAGTGCGACAGTGGCGAGGAAAAACTCCCTCTTGGGAAGAAACCTCGGACAGACCCAGGCTCTTGGTAGGCGGTGTCTGACGAAGCCGGTTGGGGGTGTGATGAACAGTGGCGATAGTAGTCACATTAATAATGGAACAGTGACTGGATGTAGGCGGGAAGCTACGCATTGCATACAACCAGGGTCTTGTTGCCAACGTTCTCCAAGGAAATACGCTTGGGGAAAAAAGCATAAGGACTCCGGGGAGTAAACTCCCCAGAAGCTAGGATTAGTAACAAGCATTTCTGAGACGGGCTGCACACAAATAGTAATAGTAACAGTAATAGAAACAGTAATAGAAAGGGAGAGGAGAGCCAGCTCAGTGTGTCAAAGGAAGGAAGTCCCCCGGCAGTCTAGGACTATAACAGCGTAACTATAACAGGTAACTAAGAGAGACAGGTCATAAGGAGAGGTAGCTTTTTCGGGCTTAGAACTCTCCCCCTGCCGGATCTGGCTTGGCTGGCCTGCCTCCCTCTACTTTGTTATGTATTATTAATCTAACAATTATGAAGAGAAGCAGTTGGGCCAGTTAGGTGAACACTGCAACTCCTCACTCCCTAACTATAAGCTTTATCAAATAGGAGAGTTTTAAGTTCATTCTTGAATGAGGTGACAGTTTCTGCCCCCCGAACCCAGATCGGGAGCTGGTTCCATAGGAGAGGAGCCTGATAACTGAAGGCTCTAGCTCCCATTCTACTTTTAGAGACTCTAGGTACCACCAGTAACTCTGCATTCTGGGAGCGCAGTGCTCTAGTGGGACAATAGGGTATTAGGAGCTCTTCTAGATATGATGGTGCTAGACCATTTAGAGCTTTGTAGGTCAAGAGAAGGACTTTAAACTCAATCCTGGATTTAACAGGAAGCCAATGCAGATAAGCTAATACAGGAGAAATATGTCTTAAGAGACTTATTTGAGCAACCTGACAGTAGGGAATTACAATAGTCCAGCCTGGAAGTAACAAATGCATGGACTAGTTTTTCAGCGTCGTTTTGAGACAGGATATTCCTAATTTTGGCAATGTTACGAAGATGAAAAAAGGCTGTTCTTGAGGTTTGTTTTAGATTGGCATTAAAGGATATATCCTGATCAAAGATAACTCCTAAATTTCTAACAGTGGTGCTGGAGGCCAGGGCAACACCATCCAGAGTAGCTATATCTCTAGATAATGAAGTTCGGAGGTGTTTAGGGCCCAGCACAATAACTTCAGTTTTGTTAGGGTTTAACATCAGAAAATTATAGGTCATCCAGGATTTTATATCCTTAATGCACTCTTGAAATTTTGCTAGCTGACTGGTTTCGTCTGGTTTGATTGACAAGTATAATTGGGTGTCATCCGCATAACAGTGAAAGTTAATTGAGTGTTTTCTAATAATATTGCCTAGAGGAAGCATATATAAGGAGAATAGAATTGGTCCAAGCACTGAGCCTTGAGGAACCCCATGGCTAACTTTAGCGTACTTGGAGGATTTATCATTAACATTCACAAATTGAGATCGATCAGAGAAATAGGACCTAAACCAACTCAGAGCAATTCCTTTAATGCCAACCAAGTGTTCTAATCTCTGTAACAGGATTGAATGGTCAATTGTGTCAAATGCAGCACTAAGATCTAGTAAAACAAGAATGGAGACAAGACCTTTGTCTGCAGCAGTTAAAAGGTCGTTAGTAATTTTCACCAGTGCCGTCTCTGTGCTATGATTCTTTCTAAATCCTGATTGAAAGTCATCAAATAAACTGTTGCTATGTAGAAAATCGCATAACTGATTAGCAACCACCTTCTCAAGGATCTTGGATAGAAAAGGAAGGTTAGATATAGGTCTATAGTTTGCTAAGACCTCAGGATCCAGGGGGGTGTTTTTTTCAGAAGAGGTTTTATCACAGCTACTTTAAATGACTGTGGTACATAACCTGTTAATAGAGACATATTGATCATATCTAGTAATGAGGTGTTAACCACAGGTAATGCTTCTTTGAGTAGTCTCGTTGGGATGGGGTCCAAGAGACGGTAGATGGCTTAGCTGAGGATATCTTTAACATTAATTGTTGAAGATCTATAGGATAAAAGCAGTCTAAGTATATGTCGAGACTAGTCTTTATTTCTAACGACTCTGCGTTTAAAGGTGAACCGTTAGAAGTTGAGTGTAAAAGGTGATGAATTTTATCTCTAATTGTTGTAATTTTATCATTGAAGAAGCTCATGAAGTCATCACTACTCAGAGCTAGAGGAATAGATGGCTCAGTAGAGCTGTGGCTATCTGTCAGCCCGGCGACAGTGCTGAAAAGAAACCTTGGGTTGTTCTTGTTTTCTTCTATTAGTGATGAGTAATAGTCTGATCTGGCCTTTCTTAGGGCCTTCCTATAGGTTTTGAGACTTTCTTGCCAATCCAAACGAGATTCTTCCACCTTGGTGGAACGCCACTTTACATTTCGAGGTTTCGAGATTTGTTTTAATTTGCGAGTTTGGGAGTTATACCAAGGTGCTAGTTTCCTTTGCTTCATCATCTTCTTTTTCAGGGGAGCGGCGGAGTCTAAGGTCGTTCCGTGGGCATGTCGTAACACCGTCTACAAATGCATCAATTTGAGAGGGACTGAGGTTAACATACAGGTCCTCTGTTATGTTAAGGCATGACATAGAGTCGAATGCTGTTGGAATATCTTCTTTAAATTTAGCTATAGCACTGTCAGATAAGCATCTGGTATAGGAGCTTTTATCTAATTTAATATAATCAGGTAGTAAGAATTCGAAAGTGATTAAAGAATGATCTGATAATACCGAATTCTGCGAAAATATTATTAAATCCTCAATTTCAATACCATATGCCAGCACAAGGTGCAGGGTGTGGTTAAAACAGTGCGTCGCCTTGTGCACACTCTGACTGAAACCGATTGAATCCAGTAATGAGTTGAAAGCAGTACTAAGGCTGTCATTGTCAACGTCCACATGGATATTAAAATCACCTACAAGAAGTACTTGGTCTGATTTAAGGACTAAACATGATAAAAACTCTGAGAATTCAGATAAAAATTCAGAATACGGACCTGGAGCCCTGTAAATAACAACGAATATAATTGGCTGTAATGTTTTCCATTTTGGATGTTGAAGATTAAGAACAAGACTTTCAAATGAGTTATAATGTAATTTAGGTTTAGGAGTAATTAGCAGGCTTTCATCAAAGATGGCTGCAACTCCCCCTCCTCGGCCTGAGCCTCTAGGAATTTGAGTATTAATATGGCTGGGAGGAGTGGCTTCATTTAGACTAACATAGTCTTCATGGCCCAGCCAGGTTTCAGTAAGACAAAATAAATCAATTTTATTGTCTGATATCAACTCGTTTACCAGTACTGCTTTAGAAGACAGAGATCTAATATTTAATAGTCCACATCTAATTTTCCTATTTTGTTCTATTGCAGTAGTTTTAATTCCAATTAGGTTGTTAAGTATAGCGCATCTTTTGTTTACCTTTGATTTAACCGATCTGAGCCGGGGGACAGACACCGTGCTTATTAGACCATGAGTGGGCGACTGCTCCAACGGAAGCACAGAGGGGCGCGTAGCACTGCACCTCTGATTACTAATATCAAACTTGGGTTGTCATGGTTTATGTCTGATAAACTCGTTCAGATTTTTGATATGAGAGCGCACCGTCCCAGGTGGGATGAATGCCGTCTCTCTCAATCAGACGCCGGCTTTCCCCAAGAACGCCCTCCAGTTATTCACATAGCCCACATCATTAGCTGGGCACCACCCCGACAACTAGCGGTGGAAGGATGACGTACGGCTGTACATTTCATCATTGGTCAGGTTTGGCGGGGGTCCAGAGAAAACTACTGAGTCCGACATTGTCTTTGCGTATGCACAAAGTGACTCAACATTCATTTTAGTGATCTCCGATTTACGACCATTACCACCTACGTGAAGTATGATCTTACTGTATTTACCGGTTCTTTTTGCCAGCAGTTTTAGATGGGTTTCTATATCGCCGCGCTCCAGCCCCGGGGCACATATGACCGTAGGTAGGCCTACTGTACCGCCCGGGGCCGCTGGCTTCACATATCGCAGTATAGAGCTCCCAATAACCAGAACTGGCTTCTCAGCGGGTGTATCGCTGAGTAGGAGAACCTGTTTTAGAGGCGAAACGCTCCGGTTTAGAGCGACCTTCATCATGTGCACTCCCTGGTCTAGATCTAACGCTACGCTTCCCTCGGACAGTCACCCACTCGCCCGGCTGCTCGGGGTCTGCCGGGGACAGCTAGCAGAAGCTACAGAAGCTACAGTATGTTGGGCCCGCATTAACTACATGGTGCTGGCTAGCTACGGAAGCATAACGATTCTGATTCCATGGTGCGGAGCCGTGACTCAAATTCACTAAGCCTGTGCCCAAAAACAGCGCAATATACTACATTTATTACATGTATCGTTATCACTAAAGGAGGCAGAGGAATAGCTAAACATTTGACACACAGAGCAAGAGAGAGCAGGAGAGGGAGAGGAATTAGCCATTGCTAATGGCTAAGCTAAAGTAGCTAACAGTGTTTTAACAATTGTAAATTCAGCGAGTCAGTCGCTGTAAGTGAAGCTAAGTATAAGTGCTTGAGTAAAACAATTGTAATTCAAATGCAATCCAGGCAAATAGCTGCTAATTTAAACAGTGAAGCAGAGTTCAGTAAGTTTTTGCCGGAGCAGCAAACTAGCGTTTGTAACACGGGAACACCGGAAGTGACACAATACGCTCACCTTACACGTCGGCACGTCGTCTCCACCGTCAATCTGGTTAAGACGGCAGGCAAAATTATGTACCTTCTGTTCCATTATTAATGTGACTATTACTGCCACTGTTCATCACATCCCCAACCGGCCTGTCAGACACCACCTACCAAGAGCCTGGTACTAATGTGAACATTTCCTACGAGTGCAAATTTTAACCTACACATTCAGATTTTTTGTTCTGCAAGTTCTCACATCATATTCTACAAGCTCTCACATTTTGCCCCATAGTTACCTTCATACACATGCTGCCCCGCCCACCCCCTCCATCAAGTCAAAAGGAATACTTGGAATTGATGGTGGTGGTAAATATTCATGAAAAAGGACAAGTTTGTGAACGGGCAACACAGATTTTGATAATGAACAACTAAACACATTACACACTGGACCTTTAAGTTTATTGTCATTCATACTATTTCACAGGGCACGTGCACAGCAGAACGAAGTTATGTTGCTCACAAATGTAATGAAAAAAATGTTAAGAGTAAAAATAAAAACTAATGTAAACATAGACATGGTATAATGCACACAGGATAAATGCTGGAAACTAAACATTTTCACTCTTCATCCCACCCAGTAATAACCATTTAAAACATATGACATGATGTTATAGTGAAAAGGTTTGTATCACTCACCCAGGTCATGGCAGAGACCAGCAATCTTCACACAAAGGACGTCTCTGTCATCAATGTCGAGTTCCGGCTGCGTTGTACGCAGAGCTTCAACAAGTTGACCTGCCAAGTGCCCCTCCCTTTATCATCAGACACAATACACAACAATAAAAAACTCATGAAACAATTACCACACAAGTATACTGCTGAAAAAATGAAAATATGAATTTGTATTATACCTGAACTGATGTATGCAATGTGTTTACTTTGGTTTTATTGATGTTATTGGTGCTTTACTACAAACTAGTCTTACATTCATTTAGATTGTGATTCCCTTAAGACTCAAAACTATTTATCTGATACCATACCAACATACTCAATGGAGTGTTCAAAGCGGTTGTGGGATGCTCCAGGGTAAACAAAGTAGACCCCTCCAAGCTGCTTGATGTTTCTCAGTCTCTGGAACTGAGGTGTGTCGATGATTTTGATGAGAAGTGGGTGTAACTCCACCGTCCCGTGGATGGGATCATTAAACACCTGACAGAACACATAGAACATAAACTCAGTCCAATGATGACCCAAAAGAGTCCCAGTAAACCCAGCTCCAGTTCTCCTGAGGGTAGCTGTGATCTAGCTAGAGAATGAGCCCAATCATTAATTCAGAGCTCCAAAGGAATAACATGCTGATGGGACCAATTAGCACTGGTTCAACCAAGGGTTTTGTGTATCACGACGGTGTGTCACTTGTTACCGGGTTACGTTGCCATGGTAACCTATGGTGAACACCTAACCTGGTCGGGAGCAGGATAAGTTGGAGATTAGAGATCAACCGGTGTTAAAGCACCACCTACTGACCAATCAATACTCGATTGATAACGGCATCACCGTTCTTAGAAGATCCAGTAGAACTCGGTGCGCAGATAGCGAGGTGCACTCAGAAAAGTCAGAACAATTAGAGACCGACAACCCCGTTAACATTCCCTGATGGTTATCTTTATGAAAGATATAGATTTAGCGGAGGGAATTATATATCTTTGTTAGCTTTTTAAGTCCTAATTTGCCAATACAATCGGTTTGAATTACCTTTTCATATTCTTTTTTTATTTGCTCCAATGATCACTTAACTGCCAGGGTTGCAACTGAAATAATAGGCTACAGCAACGAAAGTTTATGGAATGCACTGTAACTGTAATTATGGTCAGATCTACTTGTGCCTGACTGATGATGATATTGATAAGTCTTATAATTTACGCATTTACAGCGTCGGACATCTTTGCCAGCTTTCCTACCTGATTTAGCAGCAGCGATTGTAGCTTTTGGCCTGTAAAACCGTGTCTGTGTTCTTCATATTTCTGTAGGATTATTCTTTGCTCTTCTTGTGTAAAATATGCGGCTCTGGTAGATGTTTGCGATTGGTCATATGGTGCAAACCCCGCCTCTTTTATGTGAACGCGCTCGTCGCTGGGGAAACCCTTTGTTGATTGAACTAGTTGCTGAGCACCGTCGTGTCACACCTTATGCGGACCGCGGTTGTTAGGTGTAGCCTAGTGAAGCAGGGTAATGGAAACAAATCCAGGACATGTTGATCTTGCTTCGTAGTACAGGCCCGGGTAAAACAAAATAGAAAAAAAATTGGACATACCTAGTCCATTTACCCAAAAGTTTACCAGTAAAAAGACTCCTGAGTGATCAGTGAACTAGTTTTTCTTCATTTTTTCATACTGCAATCTTCCGCATCTTCATTGTCCGTGCCTCCGACGTCCCATCATCTTTTGATGTAGACTGACAATAGATTCATCAAAAGAAGGTAAACATATACAATCTTGACTTAGTGATTGTGTAGGTTTGCTGTCTATTCTATAAGCTCTTCAGCTACCCTGTGTTTAGTCTTCCTCATCTCTCCAGTCCTGAAAATGTAGTGTGATGTACGGTTAGGCTCGATATCTTACCTTATGGTCCATCTTCAATGTCTTCTGGGGCGTTTCAGAGCTGTCAGACATTGTATCTGCGTCTACCCGATGTTAGGACAGTCCCACGAATAATGTTCTATCACCTTGTTTATACCGCTGATCAGGGCAGACCTGTACAAAGATAAACCAGCCTGCCTGGCTTTTATATCTTCACCACACCTATCAGATTGGTTCCTGCCCCCATATTTAAATTGAAAAGTGGCAAAGCCACTTATGGAAAGGGAAGGGGAGCATATAAAACACATAAGAAATACATAGGCTACAGTTTAAACCAGGGGTCTTCAACGTTTTTTAAGCCAATGACCACTTACCTGAAAGTGAGACAGATCAGCAACCCCCTACTACTTATTGTATAAAATTAAGTTGCAAAATCAACTGGGCCTACAATAAGATGTAGGGCAGCCTAAAGCCTTTATACATACCTTTTTTTGCATAGAATACTAAGCTATTAAAATAACTGCTGGCATGATTTTATAAATCATGTTTTAATGTTAAACATACATGTGGCACAGGGAATGTTTAGGATGAACTGGATCTGTGGATGACTACCTTAGTGACTACCTCCCCTGGTCCTCTGGTTTCAATGACACAAAATACAATTTGAAATACAACACAGACAACAGTAACCACGTATACCGAGAGCAACACACAGCTGGGCGAGTAAGAGAGCGAGAAACCGTACACATTATTTTTATGAACCCATACAAATGTTTAAAAACCATCTATATATACTGTATAGTAGTTTGTTGGTGTTTTGTCAAGAACTTTCACAGCTTGTTTGTAAAGGGTATAAACAATATTATAATAACCACAGATTGCCAATTTACAAAGAGGTCCAACAGCATTTTTTCCTTCTTTCTTTCTTATATTGGCATATTTTGGCATGACAACATATAGTTCAGTAGTTAGGAATTTTCTTTCACTTTGACAGCTGCCCAGGGTCTTTATGTTGGTCTCTGTCAGGGGGGGGACATCTTCCTAATGCACCCAACAGTGTTGTATGACCTGCAGTTTAGGTCAATATTATCTTAGCTATATCTTTTTGTCTTTTCCATCCCCTCAACCAGATCCCATGCAGGTCTTTGGACTGCTTTTAGGAAGATCTTTTTTTAAGTCCAACATTCACGGAATCATAAAGCAACATGGTAGAACAAAAATTAAACACACTTAAACAGATAGATGTTAACATGCCATCATGCTCCCAGACTTTAAATAACACTGATGTTTATTTAAGCAAAAGCTTGGAACAGGATGTGGTATGTTGTGATAATATCACAGCTAAGGGGCACTGTCTGGTCCAGCACGAAGCACAGGTACTGTCAAAAATATTTTTTTACCATCATAATAATCTTTCTACTACACAGATTAGTTTGCACTCCAGTCATTCAAACTAGATTAAAAATACAATACACTAAGACTACATATGTGTTTTAGCATGGAGAGATAGACATATAATAGATATAATAATTAGCTTTATTTCACTCAAAATGGCAGAACCTAGTTTGACAACACAACAGTTAAGATCTGTAGTAGCAAAGCTGTTGTCAGTGGTAGTTGTTTTCATTTAGCTTTGAAGAATTACAGTTGTATTGTTCATGGTTGGGTCAGAGGGCCGCCCACCAAGAGCCTCGGTCTGTCTCAGGTTTCTGCCCGTTTAATGGACTTTTTCCTCGCCCCCGTCGCTCCAAATGCTTTCTGTTGGGGGGTCATTTTTGGGTGCGGTCTAGACCAACTCTATCTGTAAAGTGTCCTGAGTGTCCTCTTCTCCTTCCAACTCTTCCTCTTTAAACTTGTCCTCGTTGTCCCCTGCCTCTCCCTCCTACTCACCTTGCTCTCTGTCTATTGTTGGTATCTATTGTTCAAAGCAGTTAATCTGACATTTGACCCCTTTTTAGAGGCCCGCCCCGTTCTCCTTTTTCCATTGCAGATTTAGTACCACCTCATGCGTGAGGCGAGCGTGGCTGGTCGTCATAGCGATGCCATAGGAAACTGCCGTGACCTAACGCGACACACACACAGAACGTCGAAGGTGTGTTGTTTTTGATTCTCAGAAGACACATTTTTCAGTTTCAAAAGAAGCTAGAGGCAGCAAAAATAACACCACTGTCTAAACTATTTAAAAATGGCGGGTTGTTCAGGACACCCCCGTCTGTCGTTAGCAATGATGCCGCAGTTATTAGTGACGATTCTCTCCGACCAATCAGTAGCCTGCAGGTTTTCACGTCACCTTTTGGTATCGCCTCAGCTCGCTTTGAACCTCGACGGAGATGATACTGATAATAGGTACTTGTTGGCTAGTACCAGGGACTTTCATTCATAATAGGAAAACCAAAAAGACAAGTAGAGTCGAAGGTGAGCAGCAACGCGTTTTAAAAGTGAAACACCATTTTACTGTAGTACCACGGGTTACCACACGCTCTCTGCTCATTGGGTATCACCTGTGACACACCCACCAAACAAAAGACACACCCACCAAACAAGAGAAAACAAAAAGCCGTTAAACCATGTTGTATATGTGTTTATATATATATATATATATATATATATATATATATATATATATATATATATATATATATATATATAAAACTAGATAACTAAAGACACAACCACCAAACGACAGCTGTTAAACCATGTCGTTCAACACAGAAACCGTAGCCAAACGGTGCACACAACGTTTTGAGATTGAGCCTGCCCCAGTTAATCAATTAGTGTTCACACATGTAAGAAATGTGTGTGTTTGTGTGTGTGTGTGTGTGTGTGTGTGTGTGTGTGTGTGTGTGTGACCTGGTGAACAAGTTTAGCATTTTGATTGGTTGTGTTTGGAAAAGGAAAAGCAAGTGACTCCCTGTTAGATTTGTATGTCTTAAGTAGAAAATTATGTGTAGTGTTTTGAAAAAAAAGGGTTTTATGCTATTGAAAACTGAGTGAAAGGCTGAGAAATAGCTTATGGTTTTGGAGATTTGGTGTGTAGTTTAGCTCTTTGAGCGAGAGTATTCAAAATGCGTGTGACATGTAAAGATGTTGTGTGTAAGCAGTTGTAAAATAAACTGTAATGAGAAAGAAGAAGAATAGAACATGCACCGTTTCTTAAACAGTTGAATCCTGTTGAGTTGAAGACTTTGATCAGCAGAGGGAGCCAAAGCTTCAGCAGAAAAGTCCTGCTGCAGGTTCCTCTCAGAACACGCTACATTTAGGGACACACACTGCATGTTACCGGGGATTTCCACTGGATGCGTAACAGCTGCGGACCGGCTCCGCTGCGTGTCTGCTGCGTGCTCCGCCGTCCGTCAACACCCACCGGGTCCGGATTTGTCGCGGAACGGCTGCGGCCGTAACTGACAGCTGTAGTCACGAGGACCCACAAGTTATCGTGAATTCAGGTAGAATAGAACCACAAAACCAACAACAGTTTGTTTCCATCCAGAGGAGTAGAGGGGAAACGACCCTGAGCGGTGTTTTCAAGGTGTAGTTCAGGGAAATATGATCCGCCGTGAGCACGGTGTATTTTATTTTGAAAATTAACCGGATATTTATTTTGTTTCTGTGCTCGACTTCCTGTCCCGCACTATCTGCCGTGTGCTGAATTGCTGCGGAGCTCTCCGTCGTCCGTCAAAAATAGAAGCTCTGCGTATCTGCTGCGGAGGGCTGCGGACTGACGGAACTGGGACGGAGTCGGGACGCAGACGTTCCGCAGTCTGTGGAAATACACAGACTGACTTTAATGGAAACCTAATGACTCCGTCGACGTTCCGGAGACGTTCCGCATCCAGTGGAAATTGCCGGTTAGGGTAAAAACCATCAAACTTCCCCAGCTGATTGCTAACATTAAAACAATTATTTTTTGTATGACAAGTTTTCTGTAATTTCATGTTTAAATACGTGTGTGAGGCATTATCTAAAGCTAACTTTTGGTGAATTTAAAAGAAATCTACAGACACAAAGTGTAAAATGAAAGCTAAATGTGTATTTGGGTTGTTTTCTTTCCATCAGTGTGAAAGATGGTTTTGCCTGTAGTGGCCTTAACCTCCAGACTGCAGTTTACCTGCTGACAGTTGTCGAGATATTTCAGTGTGGAGCAAAGAGACAGACAGACAGAAATCACCAACCATAATGAAGAGAAGGCTGCTTCAACAAAGAGAAGAGAACGCGTTTTACAAGACAAAGCTTTGCAAAAGTATGTACTGAGAATTAAAAAGAAGTGTCAGCACAGTGTAAAAGAGACGTATGAGCTGGAAGAGCAGGCCGAGAATCACTAACCAACCACTGCTTTAGTATAGGCCTCTAAATAGGTCAAAGGTCAGATTACCTGCTTAAATGAAGTTAGGTGTAGTATCAGGTGTACCATGCTTCTAGGGTTCAGTTTTGCATGTCATCTACAGTGAGATGAACATATAATGGTGACCAGCAGAGGGAGCTGTGGGACTAGATAACGTGGAGCCCCACGCTGCCACATCAGCAGTTTGACGCGCCTGATTTCTGGTCCGACATTTGTACAATTACGTATTTTTAACGTGTTGGCTCGTTGGTTAAGGGGTATGATTCTCACTTAGGGTGCGAGAGGTCTGGGGTACAAATCCTGGACAAGCCCTCAGATTTTGACAATGATATCATAAAAGGGCACAGAAAAAGAAAAGAAAAATGAAGATGATGAGTAAAACTAAAAGGTAGTGGAGAGAAAAAACCCAGCTGGAATATCAAGTGGCTCTGACTCATATTTTACACAAGTTTAATAGAACCAACTCCCCCCCTCTCCCCTTATATAAATAAATGTAAAATAAACAATAAAAATCCCAAAACAAAGAAACAAACAATCAGAAAACTAAATTAAATGCCACTCCTCGGCAGACAAACTCGCTCACAGTTGGGTCTGGGAGAGGTCCAGATACAGAATGGGGCGACTACTGCAGGGTTTGATCTTCGACTCAAAGCAAGACATCCTAAAGTTGAAACACTAACATCAAAATGAACTAACACAGGGGGTGGGGGGGGGCACTGCCCTGCCCCGCCTGTCTCTTGCCAAGTCTTCCTGGCGTGCTGTGGCCTGTGGCGGGCCCGGTGCTGGGTCTCTGGCTCAGCACCGGGCCTGCCACAGGCCACTGCCACCGCTAATTCATTTGTTGTAAATACTTTGCCTGAGATACAACACATATATCATCATCTCCATACATGTGCAAGGAGAAAGCCCTTTCATTGAAGAAACTGGAACAAGAAAATGATCGGCCATTTTACTTAAAAAATGACTTAAACCATAAATTAATTATTTCAATTGCTCACTATGATCAATAGATCATTTTTAACTGTATTTGCATGTTTTTCCCAAAGTCTAAAAAACACATGGCAGAGTCTGAGACTGATGAGATCTAGTATCATGGTGTTGTTTTAAACTCTAAAGTAATCAGTGGTGTAATACTTATACTCAGAGTTAGACGTGCAGTATAATACTATTTCAATTTGGAGAAAGTTAGTACAAAGTACGTAGCCTAAAACAGCTCCTCAGACAACTTTTAGGGAATATCAGCAGAGTAAGATGTGATCACACTGCCGGCAGGATGCTTCTAACAAGTCACTGCAACAGGATGAGATGACATGCTGCTGATCCAGAGGAGACATCCAGATAGTAATTGTGACTTAATGTAACACATCAGTCATGTCCACTTGATACTACAGCTGTGGTTTTTCTCTCCCCTCCCTTTAAGTTTTACTCATCATCTTCAGTATTTCTCTCTGTGCACTTTTATGACATTATTGTAAAAATCTGAAGGGCTCGTCCGGGATTTGAACCCCAGACCATTCCCATTTTCTGCATATCCTAAAGTGCTGTTTGACAATCCCAACACACGGGGGATGTAATGAGGTTGTATTAGTTGTGATCATTCAGCAGTGATTATATGTAACGCCCTACCCAGATAGGGCTTGGAGCTGCAACAAACACACATCTAGCCACCCTATTGAGGACACATGTAGGACATGATGAGGTCAATCGTAGCCTTAATAATGGGAGGTTGTGGGTGGAGGCTGTGCGGCAGGTGGTGGGCAAGGACCATCTCCCAAGCAACGATTAGATGAACATTTAGTCCTTTGAACATGGTTCTGAGCACCTTATCACGCTGCAGTGAGTACCAGTCGCTGTTGGTTATCGTCTCATAAAGCGTCAAAGCTTTGGGGTTTGCGGTCCGGATGATGACCCCCGTGCCGTTGTCTTTCCCTTTCCCTTTTAGCTTTTAGTAGTTCTTCGTTTAATTTCCTTCTTTTCTGTGACGGTCCTGCCCCAGTATCAGCCATAACTACAGCAGATAACTTCTAAAATAACATTAAAATACAATTAGGCTTATATAAAGAAATCTCCTGCTATCCTTTACCTGGCTCAGCTGGCTGGATACTAACCACAGAGGCTTTTCCGATGTTACAAAGAAATCTGTGACCCGTCAGAATGTGTTACTGTAGCACCGACTGTGCTGGAAAAATCAGACCCAGGCATATGCCTTATTAAAAACTATATAAAACTAGCATTTTTTTCACTGTTAGTCTCGTTTGCTGCTACATGTCATTCAAGACCATTGTATGAAAATGACAGAGCTACAGAAACATTAAAAAGTGACATATAGTCAAGTATGCAGGAGGGGCGGGGTAATTTAAACTGTTCCAGCGGTGCAAAGGCTCATGGGACAAAAACAAGTTCTGAACAGTTTTTGTCCTAGTGCTTTGTCCTAGTGCTTTTGTCCTAGTGTTTTTGTCCTAGTGTTTTTGTCCTAGTGTTTCTGTCCTAGTGTTTCTGTCCTAGTGTTTTTGTCCTAGTGTTTTTTAATAATGTTCTGTTAATGTTTTGGGTGTGCATTTATGTTATCTGGGTTTTAGTTTTGTATGGTTGATTTAGTCTTCATGTTTGTCTACATTTATTGTTGCACCATGACCAAGACTTGGGGGGGAATGATGGGGTCTGGGCAGTGAGGGTAGTCCAAGGCCGAAAACACCTGCAGATTTTGATGGAAAATACTATCTGAGAATTGTTATCCTTTCTGTTTTACTGGAACTAATGTTTTGAGTACATTGTCTTTAAAATCAGGCTGTCATAAAGAAAAAAAATATTTAGAACTGTTATTTCTATAGTTTTCATAAATATAATCTAGTCTATATTTGCTATGTAACCTGACTTGAGAAACTTGAATTTACTAAAGATTTCCAGTAATGTCTACTAATGTAAACTTGATTTGTCTACTGCATCAACTTACCGCTCTGTGTTAATACAACTTGACCTGTTAAGTGTCACCTTGTGTAAAAACTTAAACCGATTAAGGTAACGGGTGTCCGCGCAAATTTCTAGTAGAGTCAACTAATTTGGTATAATAGTGTATACATTACACACACAGGAAGACACAGAGCCATCACTGGCTCCATGGTTGTTGCTTAAGACTAGGGTAAGGATTAGGTAGGTCAGGGTTAGGGAAGGGTTAGGGTTAGTGACACTGTTTCTTTCTGTCAAAATGATATTTTGTTTAAATAAACAGTACTCTTAGCGTGTATAGAGCCAGCATATTTTCACATGTACATGAGTGTATTAAGGTTTTATTTCAACCAAACCAGATTGTTGATTGTTGGAACAGTGGAAAGATTAAAAAGAAACCATTTAAATAAACAATAATTTGATCAAAAGCTATCTTGGATTATCTCTGGTTTGGCGATAGCGATTCTGGGGCCGTTTCATTTAACAAAGACATGGATCATTTTAGGATTTTGTCACCGTTGGGCAAAAAAAAAGACTTACTGAAGAATATAATAAGCAACTATATACTTAATTGAGTTTTAATAATTGCAAACTACTTGACTAAGTGTTGGAATTGATACGACTTAATAGCACTGAGACACTTCCCTTTATTTCTCTTTCCATTCAGGATTGATTGATTTTCCTTTTATCATTTTAAGGCCTTTCTTTGCTAATACACATTTAAAAAAAAAAATTCCCAATTTTTTCTTTGACAACACGTTCCATGAACAAATGATGCATGATCATCTCATCTGAAAAACACAAGTGTTATGATTTCATCTGTTGGACAAGTTAAACCACACAAGGACAAACAAGAGTTTTATTTCAAATAGAGCAGGTACAATCTGTCATCAACCTGTCTCATCAGGGATACAGTTGAAAGGTTCTAATAGATTAGATTAGATAGGTTTCCCTTTACAGCCCCAAATATATATTAATAATCTAATACAGTTTCACTCTATGAGCAAAACACAACGATATTAAAAGTTTATCTTAATCACACTGTGATGGTTACATTGAAGAAAGCAAGTTGAGCTATATAGTATGAGTACAGTGAGAAACAGTGATATAGGCTAGAGCAGGGGTGTCAAACATATGGCCTGTGGGCCAGAACCGGCCCGCCAAAGGGTCCAATCAGGCCCACTGGATGAACTTGCAGAGGAAGTGTGAAAAGTGCAGAGAAAGTAATTAATTCCAATTCTAAATTTACCACTTTAATCTCAGAGAATATTAGAGTTCTTTTTCCGTAAATGTGCAACTTTAATCTTAGAAATTCTGAATTTTTTCTCTGAATAATACCCCTCTCTCCCGGGTCTGTAACATTATTTTTTTCCTACAACGGCCTTAAAACACCGTCGTAGCAGAAGTGACTTGCATTTGCCAACATCAAGCTGACAAGAAACTCTGTGGCAGATACAGTCTCTGATCTTTCTGGAGTGGTTTACTGGTACGGCCCACTTGAGATCAGATTAGGGGGATGTGGCCCATGAACTAAAATTAGTTTGAAACCACTGGGCTAGAGTATACTGTTATCATAATGGTTATAGTAATCATAATTCTTATTTCATTTGATGCAATACAAAGTGATTCCCAAGTCAAAGCTTCCCATATATAATATATAATCAGATTATCACATCAATTCACACAGATTAACATAAAAAACAAACACCTTAATAATATTTAAAATCCCTAAACCACAATTTAAATATTCACTTTAAGTCCACTCCATGTGGGTAATGCTTTATAGCGTGCCCTGATTATAAGGAATACACACAGAATACACAGAGAAGCCTAAATGTGATGGATAAAAAACAATTATCTAAAATATGCTTCAGTTTAGACCAAGACATTTAAAGTGTGTTTAATGATCAAACTAAAACATAGATATGTGTTCAATGTTGAACAGGGCTCTAAAGAGAGAGTATATGACCCAAACATGCATATTTTTATTTTTTTATCTTTATTTATCTAGGTCGATTGAGAACAATTTCTCATTTGCAACGACGACCTGTCACATTCAGAATCCACCTTACAGAATCAATCATAATGAACCTATAAGTAGCAGGGAGTATTTGATTTCTTTTCTCACTTTTAATCTCTATTTTCCAAAACATCTGGTGGATTGTTCTGGATATTTCCCCCAGGGGTGGCTTCCAGTGTTGCAGTGTCTCCCTACTGCATGTAAATAAAGACAGAGAAGTGTTTAGAGTATTAACAAGAGTCGCTCAGATTGAGAGATTAGTCATTACTGAGGCAGGCCACTAGACTGAAAGTTTTTAGTCAATGGACAGAAAATAAATCACTGTTTTGATGACTATATTTATGATCATTCATTTGAGCCAAAATGCTTAATCCGTAAGTCCTGGGGGCCTGGTGGAGGGTAAGAGCCTGAGAGCCGCTATAGAGGCTCTGTCCTCGATGTAGACGTGGCGTGTTTGGTTCCGGCCTGCAGCAGTTTCCCTCGTGTCATTCGGCAGTTTCTCTCTTAGCTGTCATATACGCTAGCTAGCTAGCTAGCTCTTTTGTCTTATGTGACGGTGCTAAGATAAAACAAGCTATGCACCACCTCGGGGTTTAGTAAATTGTTACAGACATTTTCCCCTATTTTCTTAGATCTATAGACCAAACTCTCTTAGTTATTGTTTAATAGAACCTCCAGCCTGAGGGCCCCACACACAGTACTTATTCATATAGTCACAGTCATATAATATTTATATATATATATAGACACACCTTCTCATTCAATGGTGTTTCCTTTTTTTTTCATGACTATTTGCGTTGTAGATTCTCACTGAAGGCATCAGTGAATGAATACATATGGAATTATGTACTTAACAAGAAAGTGTGAAATAACTGAAAACATGACTTATATTTTAGATTCTTCAAAGTAGCCACCTTTTGCTTTTTATTAATAAGGGAAAAAATCCACTAATTAACCCTGACAAAGCACACCTGTGAAGGTAAAACCATTTCAGGTGACTACCTCATGAAGCTCATTGAGAGAACACCAAGGGTTTGCAGAGTTATCAAAAAGCAAAGGGTGGCTACTTTGAGGAATCTAAAATATAAGACACCTATATCAATAAGTCACACTTTTTGTTAAGTACATAATTCCATATTGTTCATTCATAGTTTTGATGCCTTCAGTGTGAATCTACAATGTAAATAGTCATGAAAATAAAGAAACACATTGAATGAGAAGGTGTGTCCAAACTTTTGGCCTGTACTGTATATATATATATATATATATATATATATATATATATATATATATATATATATATATATAACAGCCTAGATCTAAATATTACCTGAGGTTTTGGCAAGTCCTTATCTTTACACCACTTGATGAAGTGCTTCCTGGCAGCCTCCACAGTCGGCCCATCAGTCTTCTTACTGTAAACCCTGATCAGCTGCTCAGAAAAGCATTCTGGGAGAAGCTTGGACACCTGACAAGAATGACAGCAGCATAGAGTTGCGAATAATGACATAACAGAGGCTGCCTTATGGAGTGATTGATTTAGTTCTGACCTGGTCTTTGGTGATGTTGAATGCTGTGTCATCGTTTATCTTGTTGTAGAAATACACATTCTTGATGGGGTCCTTGTCTTTCATTCCATAGTCAAAAGTAGTGACCTGAATGAGAAGGGGGAGAGAGAAGTCTGTTTTTATATTCCCAGGTAAATTATACCAATGGAGGAAAGCAACATCTTACAAATTAAATGATAATCAAGAAAACCCAAGATTATAAAAAAGTGAAGTAAAAGGAATTAGACTAAAAACTCACTAAAACTACAAAGTCCTGTGCTGTCAGCGTGACACCCCCATCACCTCCCTTAGGGACGGCTTCAGCCAATTGCCCTTCCCAACGACGATACGTCTCCTTGGGGAGGGAGGAGAAAGGGAGAGAAGTGTGAGGGACATGAGATTTAAAATGTATTCAAACTTGACAACACCCAGTAAGGGTATGTCCACATTAATAGTTCAATATAAAAACATCATCTAAAACAGTGTTTTTCTCCTCACCCCAAAATGGAGCTGTTCCAAAACTTTCTTCAGCGTGTATAAATCTTAAAACACCAGAAAATGTGGACTATTGTGGTTGTTTTTACAATAAAAAAAGTATACGCCAGCCTGCAGTCTAACTGACATTTGATCCTATGATTTTGTTCACACTGCTATCACATCCTCTAAATTCAATTTTCGAAATCTTGATCTTTTGTCGAGTCTACATGAAATCGAGGTACAATAACCCCAGAGACAATGTAAGATGATGTGCACTTATCAACTACAAGATGACCATAACATCAAGCTCTGTTATAACAAAATCTAATCTTAACAATACATTTTCAATAGGCCTATCTGATGAGAATATTCAGTGTTATCATAGCCACGGTGAAATAGATAAGGTGTCAAAGAGAAGTGAAATGTAATACAGGCACACAGAGACATAGTTCACACCTCTGTGGGTTTCCCTGACTCTCGGAAGCTGTCGAGGGTTTGAGAGATGGCTTCAGATAGAATCCGACATGCCTCATCCATGTCTTTAGAGCAAGGGTTGAGTATTGGATCACAATTATGATCTTCAGGACAAACTGAGTCAAACACAAACCAAAGAAAAGGTCACACAATCATTCATGGGGTTTCACAAATAAATAATTGACACTGTAAACTGAGATACTCACAAAACTAAACAATATACATATGGGAGGAAATTACTTTATTTTAAGTCTAAGTCTTAAAACTTTTGTTCCTTCATTCATGAAAGCTATCTCAATCTGGCATGCATATTTAACATTACAACTTTGTTACTTACAGAATTGGGTGCCATTCATCATTTATATGTACATAATCAAAAAGGGATGCCTTCGAAACTTCAGCAAATGGCTTTTACTCTCAATGTACCATTTACTAAACACCTCCACCAAACACCAACAACAGCTTTTGTTACCATCCTGTCTGGCTTGATCCAAATCCTCTTTCAAACCACGAATCTTCTCCTTTAGGGAGGGAGGAGAAAAGGTGAGAGACACAAGATTTAAAATGCCTTCCATCTTGACAACTCACAGTAAAAGTACTTCCAAATGACTTTGTTTTTCAGTTATGGCTCTCTGTCCACACTAAAAGAGAGCTTTTTCTAAAACTGTCTCCAGAGTGTATGAATCTTAAATCACCAGATATATGTAAATATCAACAACTATATTGTGACTCTGGCTGTATTAAGGGAGCAGGAGGGGACTGGCAGGGTAACCAGCAGTGTCTGTAGTCCAGTCACAGACGGGACTCTGTATGGCAGCAAAGTTAGAGGACAACTTAGTCATCTCGATCTAGTCAGACAACATAGTGACCTTAAAAAGCTAAAGTTATTTAACAATTGTTTAACAAAAAAAAAGACTACTTTTCATTGACTGTTTCACTGTGGGTAGGGGTCTCTATGAAAATGACCTGGAAAAGCTAACGTGGACGCAAGTAGTTTTCACACAAAACTGTAGATGTAGTCCAAGCAATATTTATATTCTCAATGTACAATAATAGAGACAACAGTAACAAGCAATGTGAAATTATCAACCACAAAAGGCGCACGCAGCCTATGTTATATCAAAACCTGTTTTTGTAATATTCAGTGTTATCATAGCCTCAGTAAGAATATACAGTATAATGTGTCAAACAGAGGTGTGATGTAATACAGGTATAAAAAGACATTAATACACACCCTGGTCGGGACTTGTCTAGGCTTGGTTTCACCCAGAAAACTGTAGTGGTCTCGAGATGATCCTTTCTAGAATCTTCTTTGCCTCAGCCAGATCCGTGGAGGAAGAGTGGAGTATTTGTTCAAACACATGATCTACAGGATAAAGAACGAAGAAAAGACAGCTGAGTTAAAACCATACACTGTATAGACCAAACCAAAGAAAAGGTCACAAATTCATTCATAATGTTTTACAAATAAATAATTGATTGATAACAAAGGCATAACTCAAAGAATTAAGCAATATAAATAGGGCTATGCGATTAATCATTAATTCTCGTCTTGAAAATGTTTTTTTCTTTATATTTATGATTAGGGGAGAGCCGGGACGATAGAAACGTGGGACGGATGAAACATTCCAGTTTTCTCCGAGTGCAATGATGAGAGACAGACTTCCTTAAGTCAAAACATAGAGCATGTTAACCTCCTACTATCAGCCAAATATCGTCCTGTTATTTCCTTTTATCACGGAGTTACAGGCGATAAACTAGTTTTGATGGTCGAAAGTAAACTTCATTAGCGGTTAAATTTTTTCGATTATTAATGAGTGTTTTTCATTTAAAGGTTTGACTACATGCTTATTCAGTAGACCATTTAGTGTTCTCCACAATCCCAGACTATCATATTGTATGCTTGTTTACAGGGAAAGCAAAACAAGTTATAATGGTATATGTCTATGTCGGGACAGTTGAAACAGCTGTTTCAACTGTCCCCGACCTGGCTGTAACTCCATGTATTTTAAGTAAATGCACAAATATCTGTGTTTATACAATAATGTATGGAGGGGAGACATGGAAAAGCAGTTTTAGAAAGATGAAAATATATTTGGGCCCCACCAGGTAGGGGGGTCGAGTTTTCCCATGTTATCCTATGGAGACTGACGGGTTGTGGGTCGTTAAGGGCACTATGCAGTGACCTAACCCACGTAAAAACCTAGTGAAACAACATTTTCCACAATAGAAACATGATATAAATGAGAAAACGTACTGTTCTAGCTATAAAATGGCAGAATCATCCACAGTGCATGATCTTTCAAAAACCGCTTCATACACGCTTCAAGGTGACGGCAATGAGTTGTTAACAGACACTCACCAAGACGTATAGCCCAACAACAATCTATCTAAAATAACACCTTTTGGGAGTACCATTCATGATATGTAGTAAAATATTTAAGCACGCCACACTGTTTCTGTAATAATTCCTGAACAGTTTTGTTCAGTGCTGAAAATGCAACTGTATTTGACAGAGGACAGGTGTAGGTTGCTAGTGACAAAATATTAGCTTTCAGTGCAATACGATCGCTTTGTAAATTACGTTTAATTAAAAAGTGTTTCAACTGTCCCGGCTCTCCCCTATTCTATAAAATTACTACTACCTTAAAATTAATTTTATCTAAACAATTTTGGATATATCATTAACTTTTCCAAAATGTTCCTTATTATATTTCAGGACTAACTAGCTCTACACTGCAACACTGTTTCTACGTCTTCATAGATAGATGATTAAAACTTGACAAAAATATCCTATTATGGTCGACTGATGGCCTAGGTTTTGATGTATAGTTCTTTTGCTCCTTGCTAACCCATTTGCTTTCTGCCGAAGTGTTACAACCGTGGCCTCAATAGTTGATCTCCTTGTGTGCAGGTAAGCAATCAAAATCCTTAGAATGGTTCTGAAAAAATGTTTTTAATGTTAAAACACAAGCTCACAGCACACAGTGGTATCTACAGACCTGTCAGCTTGGTGTAGGCCTCCATGTCACCTATGGCTGTAGAGAGAGTGAACATCTGCCTTTGTGAGCATTCTGGCAATTTTGAGCCTTCAATCTTGATATGCTCGTCTGCTTTTACAAAGGCCTCTGCGATCCTGGATGATCATACCCAACATATTCTCACTTTTATGCATATTAGAAAATATAGTGAATTATGAAGCAAATGAAATAATCTGCATCAGAAGAAGCTAATTGTTGTTAAATCTCAACGGGAAGGTTAGCTAGCTACTCACATATAATTTATGATCTTGAAACCCACTTTGTGCTGGCAGGCTCTTTCAGGAGACAGTTCCTGGTGTAGAACATGTCATACACGCCCACCTCCTGTTTAGAGGCAGGATTGTCTATAGTTTAGTCACAACTAATAAGGCAAGGCAGCTTTATTTATTCAGCACATTTCCTAACAATAGCGATAATTCAAATGCTTTACATAAAACATTTCACGGTGGCCAACAGGGGATGCAAACACACTGCAAACTTAATGAACACAAGCAAATTAAGAAAACATCATTAATTTGACAACACATGCTAGCATTTAGCAAATAAAAGCAAATACACACAACACAACCAAATACAAAAACACTCTACAAATACACACACAACACAACTAATACAGTAACGCAAAATACAGAAACGATGAAAAAAAAAAAACACTCCAGCAACATGCAAACGGAAACTGAAGCTAATACCGATGGGATGTGGGCCCAGAACTAAAATTAGTTTGAAACCACTGGGCTAGAGGCATACTGTTATCATAATGGTTATAGTAATCATAATTTTATTTCATTTTGATGCAATACAAAGGATTCCTAAGTCAAAAGCTTCCCATATAATATATAATGCATCAATTCACAGATTAACATAAAACAAACACCTTAATAATATTTAAAATCCCTAAACCACAATTCTAAATATCTAAGTCCACCCATGTGGGTAGTGCTTTACATGTCTGATTGCAAGGAATACACACACAGAGAAGCCTAAATGATGGATAAAAACAATTATCTAAAATATGCTTCAGTTTAGACCAAGACATTTAAAGTGTGTTTTAATGATCAAACTAAAACATAGATATGTGTTCAATGTTGAACAGGGCTCTAAAGAGAGAGTATATGACCCAAACATGCATATTTTTATTTTTTTATCTTTATTTATCTAGGTCGATTGAGAACAATTTCTCATTTGCAACGACGACCTGTCACATTCAGAATCCACCTTACAGAATCAATCATAATGAACCTATAAGTAGCAGGGAGTATTTGATTTCTTTTCTCACTTTTAATCTCTATTTTCCAAAACATCTGGTGGGTTGTTCTGGATATTTCCCCCAGGGGTGACTTCCAGTGTTGCAGTGTCTCCCTACTGCATGTAAATAAAGACAGAGAAGTGTTTAGAGTATTAACAAGAGTCGCTCAGATTGAGAGATTAGTCATTACTGAGGCAGGCCACTAGACTGAAAGTTTTTAGTCAATGGACAGAAAATAAATCACTGTTTTGATGACTATATTTATGATCATTCATTTGAGCCAAAATGCCTTAATCCAGGGGGCCTGGGTGGCCTGGTGGAAGAGTGAGAGCCCATATATAGAGGCTCTGTCCTCGATGTAGACGTGGCGTGTTTGGTTCCGGCCTGCAGCAGTTTCCCTCGTGTCATTCGACAGTTTCTCTCTTAGCTGTCATACGCTAGCTAGCTAGCTAGCTCTTTTGTCTTATGTGACGGTGCTAAGAGATAAAACAAGCTATGCACCACCTCGGGGTTTAGTAAATTGTTACAGACATTTTCCCCTATTTTCTTAGATCTATAGACCAAACTCTCTTAGTTATTGTTTAATAGAACCTCCAGCCTGAGGGCCCCACACAGTACTTATTCATATAGTCACAGTCATATAATATATATATATATACAGTACAGGCCAAAAGTTTGGACACACCTTCTCATTCAATGCGTTTCCTTTTTATTTTCATGACTATTTACGTTGTAGATTCTCACTGAAGGCATCAAAACTATGAATGAACACATATGGAATTATGTACTTAACAAGAAAGTGTGAAATAACTGAAAACATGACTTATATTTTAGATTCTTCAAAGTAGCCACCTTTTGCTTTTTTATTAATAAGGGAAAAAAATCCACTAATTAACCCTGACAAAGCACACCTGTGAAGGTAAAACCATTTCAGGTGACTACCTCATGAAGCTCATTGAGAGAACACCAAGGGTTTGCAGAGTTATCAAAAAAAGCAAAGGGTGGCTACTTTGAGGAATCTAAAATATAAGACACTTATATCAATAAGTCACACTTTTTTGTTAAGTACATAATTCCATATGTGTTCATTCATAGTTTTGATGCCTTCAGTGAGAATCTACAATGTAAATAGTCATGAAAATAAAGAAACACATTGAATGAGAAGGTGTGTCCAAACTTTTGGCCTGTACTGTATATATATATATATATATATATATATATATATATATATATATATATATATATATATATATATATATATAACAGCCTAGATCTAAATATTACCTGAGGTTTTGGCAAGTCCTTATCTTTACACCACTTGATGAAGTGCTTCCTGGCAGCCTCCACAGTCGGCCCATCAGTCTTCTTACTGTAAACCCTGATCAGCTGCTCAGAAAAGCATTCTGGGAGAAGCTTGGACACCTGACAAGAATGACAGCAGCATAGAGTTGCGAATAATGACATAACAGAGGCTGCCTTATGGAGTGATTGATTTAGTTCTGACCTGGTCTCTGGGGATGTTGAATGCTGTGTCATCGTTTATCTTGTTGTAGAAATACACATTCTTGATGGGGTCCTTGTCTTTCATTCCATAGTCAAAAGTAGTGACCTGAATGAGAAGGGGGAGAGAGAAGTCTGTTTTTATATTACCAGGTAAATTATACCGATGGAAGGAAAGCATATTTCCAAATTAAATGATAATCAAGAAAACCCAAGATTATAAAAAAGTGAAGTAAAAGGAATTAGACTAAAAACTCACTAAAACTACAAAGTCCTGTGCTGTCAGCGTGACACCCCCATCACCTCCCTTAGGGACGGCTTCAGCCAATTGCCCTTCCCAACGACGATACGTCTCCTTGGGGAGGGAGGAGAAAGGGAGAGAAGTGTGAGGGACATGAGATTTAAAATGTATTCAAACTTGACAACACCCAGTAAGGGTATGTCCACATTAATAGTTCAATATAAAAACATCATCTAAAACAGTGTTTTTCTCCTCACCCCAAAATGGAGCTGTTCCAAAACTTTCTTCAGCGTGTATAAATCTTAAAACACCAGAAAATGTGGACTATTGTGGTTGTTTTTACAATAAAAAAAGTATACGCCAGCCTGCAGTCTAACTGACATTTGATCCTATGATTTTGTTCACACTGCTATCACATCCTCTAAATTCAATTTCTCGAAATCTTGATCTTTTGTCGTAGCCCACATGAAATCGAGGTACAATACCCCAGAGACAATGTAAGATGATGTGCACTTATCAACTACAAGATGACCATAACATCAAGCTCTGTTATAACAAAATCTAATCTTAACAATACATTTTCAATAGGCCTATCTGATGAGAATATTCAGTGTTATCATAGCCACGGTGAAATAGATAAGGTGTCAAAGAGAAGTGAAATGTAATAAAGGCACACAGAGACATAGTTCACACCTCTGTGGGTTTCCCTGACTCTCGGAAGCTGTCGAGGGTTTGAGAGATGGCATCATATAGCTCCTTACATGCTTTAGCCGTGTCTTTAGAGCAAGGGTTGAGTATTGGATCACAATTATGATCTTCAGGACAAACTGAGTCAAACACAAACCAAAGAAAAGGTCACACAATCATTCATGGGGTTTCACAAATAAATAATTGACACTGTAAACTGAGATACTCACAAAACTAAACAATATACATATGGGATGAAATTACTTTATTTTAAGTCTAAGTCTTAAAACTTTTGTTCCTTCATTCATGAAAGCTATCTCAATCTGGCATGCATATTTAACATTACAACTTTGTTACTTACAGAATTGGGTGCCATTCATCATTTATATGTACATAATCAAAAAGGGATGCCTTCGAAACTTCAGCAAATGGCTTTTACTCTCAATGTACCATTTACTAAACACCTCCACCAAACACCAACAACAGCTTTTGTTACCATCCTGTCTGGCTTGATCCAAATCCTCTTTCAAACCACGAATCTTCTCCTTTAGGGAGGGAGGAGAAAAGGTGAGAGACACAAGATTTAAAATGCCTTCCATCTTGACAACTCACAGTAAAAGTACTTCCAAATGACTTTGTTTTTCAGTTATGGCTCTCTGTCCACACTAAAAGAGAGCTTTTCTAAAACTGTCTCCAGAGCGTATGAATCTTAAATCACCAGATATATGTAAATATCAACAACTATATTGGGACTCTGGCTGTATTAAGGGAGCAGGAGGGGACTGGCAGGGTAACCAGCAGTGTCTGTAGTCCAGTCACAGACGGGACTCTGTATGGCAGCAAAGTTAGAGGACAACTTAGTCATCTCGATCTAGTCAGACAACATAGTGACCATAAAAAGCTAAAGTTATTTAACAATTGTTTAACAAAAAAAAAGACTACTTTTCATTGACTGTTTCACTGTGGGTAGGGGTCTCTATGAAAATGACCTGGAAAAGCTAATGTGGACGCAAGTAGTTTTCACACAAAACTGTAGATGTAGTCCAAGCAATATTTATATTCTCAATGTACAATAATAGAGACAACAGTAACAAGCAATGTGAAATTATCAACCACAAAAGGAGCACAGCAGCTATGTTATATCAAAACCTGTTTTTGTAATATTCAGTGTTATCATAGCCTCAGTAAGAATATACAGTATAATGTGTCAAACAGAGGTGTGATGTAATACAGGTATAAAAAGACATTAATACACACCCTGGTCGGGACTTGTCTAGGCTTGGTTTCACCCAGAAAACTGTAGTGGTCTCGAGAGATGATCCTTTCTAGAATCTTCTTTGCCTCAGCCAGATCCGTGGAGGAAGAGTGGAGTATTTGTTCAAACACATGATCTACAGGATAAACCGAGTGAAAGACAGCTGAGTTAAAACCATACACTGTATAGACCAAACCAAAGAAAAGGTCACAAATTCATTCATAATGTTTTACAAATAAATAATTGATTGATAACAGAGGCATAACTCAAAGAATTAAGCAATATAAATAGGGCTATGCGATTAATCATTAATTCTCGTCTTGAAAATGTTTTTTTCTTTATATTTATGATTAGGGGAGAGCCGGGACGATAGAAACGTGGGACGGATGAAACATTCCAGTTTTCTCCGAGTGCAATGATGAGAGACAGACTTCCTTAAGTCAAAACATAGAGCATGTTAACCTCCTACTATCAGCCAAATATCGTCCTGTTATTTCCTTTTATCACGGAGTTACAGGCGATAAACTAGTTTTGATGGTCGAAAGTAAACTTCATTAGCGGTTAAATTTTTTCGATTATTAATGAGTGTTTTTCATTTAAAGGTTTGACTACATGCTTATTCAGTAGACCATTTAGTGTTCTCCACAATCCCAGACTATCATATTGTATGCTTGTTTACAGGGAAAGCAAAACAAGTTATAATGGTATATGTCTATGTCGGGACAGTTGAAACAGCTGTTTCAACTGTCCCCGACCTGGCTGTAACTCCATGTATTTTAAGTAAATGCACAAATATCTGTGTTTATACAATAATGTATGGAGGGGAGACATGGAAAAGCAGTTTTAGAAAGATGAAAATATATTTGGGTCGAGTTTTCCCATGTTATCCTATGGAGACTGACGGGTTGTGGGTCGTTAAGGGCACTATGCAGTGACCTAACCCACGTAAAAACCTAGTGAAACAACATTTTCCACAATAGAAACATGATATAAATGAGAAAACGTACTGTTCTAGCTATAAAAATGGCAGAATCATCCACAGTGCATGATCTTTCAAAAACCGCTTCATACACGCTTCAAGGTGACGGCAATGAGTTGTTAACAGACACTCACCAAGACGTATAGCCCAACAACAATCTATCTAAAATAACACCTTTTGGGAGTACCATTCATGATATGTAGTAAAATATTTAAGCACGCCACACTGTTGCTGTAATAATTCCTGAACAGTTTTGTTCAGTGCTGAAAATGCAACTGTATTTGACAGAGGACAGGTGTAGGTTGCTAGTGACAAAATATTAGCTTTCAGTGCAATACGATCGCTTTGTTGTTAATTACGTTTAATTAAAAAGTGTTTCAACTGTCCCGGCTCTCCCCTATTCTATAAAATTACTACTACCTTAAAATTAATTTTATCTTAACAATTTTGGATATATCATTAACTTTTCCAAAATGTTCCTTATTATATTTCAGGACTAACTAGCTCTACACTGCAACACTGTTTCTACGTCTTCATAGATAGATGATTAAAACTTGACAAAAATATCCTATTATGGTCGAATGATGGGCTAGGTTTTGATGTATAGTTCTTTTGCTCTTTACTAACCCATTTCTAATAAACTAGTGCGCTTTCTGCCGAAGTAGTACACCTATGGCCTCAATAGTTGATCTCCTTGTGTGCAGGTAAGCAATCAAAATCCTTAGAATGGTTCTGAAAAAATGTTTTTAATGTTAAAACACAAGCTCACAGCACACAGTGGTATCTACAGACCTGTCAGCTTGGTGTAGGCCTCCATGTCATCTTTGGCTGTAGAGAGAGTGAACATCTGCCTTTGTGAGCCTTCAATCTTGATATGCTCGTCTGCTTTTACAAAGGCCTCTGCAATCCTGGATGATCATACCCAACATATTCTCACTTTTATGCATATTAGAAAATATAGTGAATTATGAAGCAAATGAAATAATCTGCATCAGAAGAAGCTAATTGTTGTTAAATTCCCAACGTGGGAAGGTTAGCTACTCACATATACTCTATGATCTTGTTCACTTTGTGCTGGCAGGCTCTTCTGTGGAGACAGTTCCTGGTGTAGAACATGTCATACAGATTGCCCACCTCCTGTTTACAGGATTGTCTATAGTTTAGTCACAACTAATAAGGCAAGGCAGCTTTATTTATTCAGCACATTTCAACAACAAGACAATTCAAAATGCTTTACATAAAACATTTACGGTGGCCAACAGGGGACAAACACACTGCAACTTAATGAAACACAAGCAAATTAAGAAAACATCATTAATTTGACAACACATGTGCAGCATTTAGCAAATGTGCTGCAAATACACACAACACAACCAAATACACAAACACTCTACAAATACACACAACACAACCAAATACAGTAACGCGCTGCAAATACAGAAATGACGAAAAAAAAAAAACACTCAAACCCAAAAAACAGAACAATTTTATTGGCTCAGGTCACAGGTGATACCCAATCAGCAGAGATGTGTCTGTAATAAAAAGGCAGAGCGCTCTCTCCACGTGGGGTCATAAGTCAAGCTGTTCCACTTAGCGCTCCCCCTAGAGGCCTGGAGAACTTCCGTTGTGTAATCTGGATGCAGCGGGGTTTTTTGCATTTGTTTTCGGGGATTGTGTGCTTTTATTTTTGCATCGTTTCTGTTTTTTGGGTTTGTGTGCTTTTCTTTTTGCATTTTGTATTTGCAGTGTGTTTGTGTAGTTGGTTGTAGTGTGTATTTGCAGCGTGTTTGTGTAGTTGCAGCGAGTTTGTTAAATGCTGCGCATGTGTTGTCAAATGAATGAAGATGTTTTCTTAATTTGCGTGTGTTTCATTAAGTTGCAGTGTACTTTCCCCTGTTGGCCACCGTAAACATTAATGAGCAGTTAAAACAATTAAAAACCTTTATTAAAGAGAATATAAAATAGAATAGAATAAGACAGGTATAGAATAAAACCATGAAGATAAGATGAATTGATGCTGTTTTGACATTGGATTTAACAAAAGCAGGAGTAACGATGTCAGCACCTTGTCTCTACTGCAGATGTGATTCAGCTCTTCTTTTTCCCCATCTTTTTCCCCGTCTTTTTCCCCATCTTTTTCCCCGTCTTTTTCCCCGTCTTTTTCCCCATCTTTTTCCCCGTCTTTTTCCCCGTCTTTTCTTTAATCACTCTGGCAAACTGTATGAAGCGGAGATGGTCAAAGTTGCTCTTCATGCCCAGGTGGTAGCAGTCCCTGAGAAGAGACAGAGGGAAGAAATGGGTAATGGACTTCTTACTTTAAACTAATCAAAGCTACCTGGAGGAAGCTGAATATTGTTTATATAATCAGGAGAGTATTATACATGTTCAGGAGAAAATAATCCATAGTAGTTTATCACTCTGCATCAAACAATGAATTGCTCTACAGTAGCTGTTCAACAAGCCACACCTGGCAAAGTAGTCAAACTTGTCCACATCAATGCTATTTTTTTGTTGGCCACGATTTCAAAGAGGAAGAATTTTTCCTTTGGCCGACCATAATATGGCCACTGTGTAGATGAGAGCATATTAATGGCATTATAATCAATGATGATGATGATACTGACTGATTTCACTAAATTCACACAGGCAGGACTGACCTGGACTTTTGTAGGGTCCTTCAGTCCTTCAATCAACTTTTTGATGAAATTCAAGTCATCATCAGTCAGACCATTCTCCTTATGCTTCATCTCCAGCTCCAGATTATTAGATTCCACCAGGTGGTCAAACATCTTTACAGAGTTGTCTTCATGCTAAAAGATACACATGATTAATGTTATTATGAGACTTTAATAAAAAGACATAAAGAAGTAAAGAAAGTAAAAAAAAAGCTCTTATGATCCTCTGCTATTCTGCCTGTTTTGCCCTTTTCTCCACGTCAGCCTGTATAGCTAGATAGATGGAGTAGTGAAACAGAAAAGACTTCTCATGATCTTCTCAAGCCTGAGCCGTGTTGGCCCAAGGTTCTTCTGGCTGAAAGAACCAGACCGTCTGACACTGAACCAGCAGAGACCCAGAACCTCTCTCTTCTCTCCTGTGTGAGCCCAACTTCTGCCTAAACACTGAACATTCTGCTGTTCACAGCTCTAGGTAATATGATTACATGCAATCATAGTGGTACCAAATATATTAATTATTATTATTAAAGTGTACATACCACCAGCCCTCCATAGATTTGGTTTCTACAAAAGACTAATGATACACATACATATAACAATAAACACAACAATACTCATTTAATGTTAACCTACATTTTATTAATCACTGCACATGAATAATATCGCAAAATACCAGGAATGCCACGGCTAATTGTACTTTAAGGAATAGTTTGATATTTTATGAAATACAACAACAAGATACAGAATTTTAATTACTGAGCTGGTAGGCAGGTTTTGTTACTATTGGACGGAGCCAGGCTAGCGGTTTCTATTGGCTTCCAGGCAGTGTTGGGAAAGCTACTTTCAAAGCTTTGCAAGCTCCCAATTACTTCACACTGGAAGAAGTTGAACTCCAGCAAAGCTAGGGAGAAATCTAGTTAACTAAAGTCAATTAAACTACTTTGTAAAAAAGAAGAGACATTGACAATGTACATGTAATACAAAATTTAACAAAATATAAAACACAAACGTGAGTGGCAACTCACTTGACTTTATTGCAAAAGGTGCCCACTTGTTCCCAGGTCATGTTCAAGTTCAGTTTTACAAGTTGTACTATTATTATTTATTTACTATCTATTATTCAGCTCTATTATTGTTTTATTATATTTATCTATTTATCTTCATTATTATTGCGAGGTCTACCACAATTATTCCATCCCACCTACTAAGGTTCACTGAACATGGAAAAAAACAAGGACTGAGGTATGTGCTGGCACAGATCAATGATTAATGCTTAATGATTAAATAATTTTTCATTTTGGCTCACAAACAAACAAGCGAGCACTACATTATAGTGGCTCTTTTGGTTTGCTGCAACCTTGACTGCTTAACACAAACCTGTTGTTCATGTCTTTGCTAATTATTTCCTGTTTGTTTTCAAATGATTTTCTACCTTAATGCAGGCCCTGGCTGGTGGGTTATTATATCACACATCAGACAACACAAATAATAATTTCTTACCTTCCACACATTTTCTGGTTGTACTTTGGGTATGAACATTTGATCATACAGATGGGAAAAGGGTCCATGTCCTAGATATGGAGAAATAAATATAAATTAACATAATGATGATTGTATGCAAAGTGAACTGAGGTAAACGGTGAAGTGAACCGTATGTAGATCTAGTAAATCTTACAGGCCTGTTTTGTGTTTTCTGTTGATGCAAATTCAACATTTCTTCCATGTTTATTTGTTGTCATTTTCTCAGCATTATTTTCCATCAAGGCAACAACATAATGGAAGTCATGCCAAAAGTCATGGTAGTCGTTAAAAAAAACTCGCCAATTTTGCGACGCAAATTTCAACAGAATTTTGGTCTGTCTGCGGCTGCAGGACCTGGAGCTCACCGCCAGAGTTTCAGTTTGACTGTTAAAAAGTGTTTAGATAATTAAAATGTATTTATTTAGAAGGGAGCTGGCTGCTAGTTAGTTAACGCTAGCTTGCTATTCCTCCAAGCTTCCATGCTACATAAATAAGCCGGACAGAGTTGTCTCTCACCTGGTGATAGAAACCCTGCTTCCCCCGTTCTGTTGGCTCAGAGCTCCACAGTCTAAGTCCACAGGTACAGATTAGTTTTACACCAAATGTATCGCCAAAAGTGTTGCAAAAGTCGAGGCGCGCAGATTCCCCCCTTGGTGATCCGGAGAGCACATATGTGAGGTTGCAGTGACAGGTTTGAGAGGTTGTAATCACTGAGTATACGAGTAAATGTTGCATTGCGAGTTTGCCGCTGTCATTGTGTTCATGTGAATATCAATCTACACATTTGTGAATATGACTTCACATTCAGAATACAGGTGTGTGAACATTTTAAATTACAAGTTCAGATTTTTTTACAAGCTCCCATGTGTTTTTTATTTTCTTTGTGTGACTTCAAATTCAGATCATATATGTGTGTGAATATTTTTTTCAAATTTTAACATACAAGTTCAGATTTTGGTTCTCACATCGTATTCTCAAGCTCTCACATTTTGCAACATACTTACCTTAATACATATGCTGCACCCTCCCCCCCCACCACCACCACCACCACCACCATTAAGTGATGCTGCCTGTTGCCAATTTCTTGGCTCGAATAGTGTTTTGTGGCTCATGCACTCCTTTCAGTTTGTTTTCCATTTACACAGCCAGGCCTATGTGTTTTTCAGCACGCACAGAAAATAGAAAGCTAGGTGGCCATGAGAAGATATTAACTAAATTTGATAAAAAGTGTATTGCATTAGTATGGCTTACTGCACCTTTCATTGCCTGCCATAACCCTTACCATAACTGTAGATCAGCACTGTTTTTTCTGACAATTCGCGCAGAGCTTCACTTTCATTTTACATAGATTTTTGTTTTAGATTAATTTTATTGTCATTCATACTATTTCACACGGTAAGTGACAACAGAACAAAGTTATGTTGTATCCGGTTCACAAATATAATGAAAAAAATGTTAACAAGAGGAAAAATAAAAACTCATAAAAACATAGACTTGGTATAATGCACACAGGATAAATGCTGAAAATTGAATTTTAATCCCACCCAGTAATAACCATTTAAAACATATGACATGATGTTTTAGTGAAAAGGTTTATATCACTCACCCAGGTCATGGCAGAGACCAGCAATCTTCACACAAAGGACGTCTCTGTCATCGATGTAGAGTTCGGCTGCCTTGTACGCAGAGCCTCAACAAGTTGACCTGCCAAGTGCGCCACCCTTTATCACCAGACACAATACACAACAATAAAAAACTCATGAAACAATTACCACACAAGTATTCTGCTGAAGAAAATGGAAATATGAACTTGTATTATGCCTGTACTTATGTATGCAATATGTTTACTATGGTTTTATTGATGTTATTGGTGCTTTACTGCAAACTAGTCTTAAATTAATTTCAATTGTGATTCCCTTAAAACTCTTAAACTATTTATCTGATACCATACCAACATACCCAATGGAGTGTTCAAAGCGGTTGTGGGATGCTCCAGGGTAAACAAAGTAGGCCCCTCCAAGCTGCTTGATGTTTCTCAGTCTCTGGAACTGAGGTGTGTCGATGATTTTGATGAGAAGTGGGTGTAACTCCACCGTCCCATGGATGGGATCATTAAACACCTGACAGAACACATAGAACATAAACTCAGTCCAGTGATGAACCAAAAGAGTCCCAGTAAACCCAGCTCCAGTTCTTATGAGGGTAGCTGTGATCTAGAGAATAAGAATAGGAAAATGTTCTTGCATGAGGCTCAATGAGGCCAATCATTAATTCAAATCCCAAAGGAATCACATGCTGATGGGACCAATTAGCACTGGTTCAACCAAGGGTTTTGTGTATCACGACGGTGTGTCACTTGTTACCGTGTTACATTGCCATGGTAACCTATGGTGAACACCTAACCTGGTCGGGAGCAGGATAAATTGGAGATTAGAGATCAACCGGTGTTAAAGCACCACCCACTGACCAATCAATACTCGATTGATAATGGCATCACCGTTCTTAGAAGATCCAGTAGAACTTGGTGCGCAGATAGCGAGGTGCACTCAGAAAAGTCAGAACATTTAGAGACTGACAACCCCGATAACATTCCCTGATGGTTAGCTTCATGAAAGATATAGATTTAGCGGAGGGAATTACGTATCTTTGTCAGCTTTTTTTTTTTTCCTAATTTGCCAATGCAATCGGTTTGAATTACGTTTTTATATTAGTTTTTATTTGCTCCAACGATCACTTAACTGCCAGGATTGCAACTTAAAGAATATAGACTACAGCAACGAACGTTTATGGAATGCACTGTAACTGTAATTATGGTCAGATCTACTTGTGCCTGACTGATGATGATATTGATAAGTCTTATAATTTACGCATTTACAGCGTCTGACATCTTTGCCAGCTTTCCTGCCTGGTTTAGCAGCAGCGACTGTAGCTTTTTGCCTGTAAAACCGTGTCTGTGTTCTTCATATTTCTGTAGGATTATTGTTTGCTCTTCTTAAATATGTGGATCTGTTTGCGATTGGTCATATGGTGCAAACCTCGCCTCTTTTATGTGATCGCGCTCATCGCTGGGGAAACCCTTTGTTGATTGAACTAGTTGCTGAGCACCGTCGTGTCACACTCTCGTGGGACCGCGGTTGTTAGGTGTAGCCTAGTGAAGCTGGGTAATGGAAACAAATCCAGGACATGTTGATCTTGCTTCGTAGTACAGGCCGGTAAAACAAAATAGAACAAAAATTGGACATACCTAGTCCATTTACCCAAAAGTTTACCAGTAAAAAGACTCCTGAGTGATCAGTGAACTAGTTTTTCTTAATTTTTTCATACTGCAACCTTCCTCATCTTCATTGTCCGTGCCTCCGACGTCCCATCATCATTTGATGTAGACTGACAATAGATTCATCAAAAGATGGTAAACATATACAATCTTGACTTAGTGATTGTGTAGGTTTGCTGTCTATTCTATAAGCTCTTCAGCTTCCCTGTGTTTACTCTTCCTCATCTCTCCAGTCCTGAAAATGTAGTGTGATGTACGGTTAGGCTCGATATCTTACCTTATGGTCCATCTTCAATGTCTTCTGTGGCGTTTCAGAGCTGTCAGACATTGTATCTGCGTCTAACCGATGTTAGGACAGTCCCACGAATAATGTTCTATCACCTTGTTTATACAGCTGATCAGGGCAGACCTGTACAAAGATAAACCAGCCTGCCTGGCTTTTATATCTTCACCACACCTACCAGATTGGTTCCTGCCCCCATAGATAAATTGAAAATATCTATGCCACATATGGAAAGGGAAGGAGAGCATATAAAACACATAAGAAATACATAGGCTACAGTTTAAACCAGGGGTCTTAAATGTTTTTTAAGCCAAGGACCCCTTAACTAAAAGTGAGACGGATCAGGGACCCCCTACTACTTATATTGTATAAAATTAAGTTACAAAATCAACTGGGCCTACAATAAGGTGTAGGGCGGCCTAATGCCTTTATACATACTGTACCTTTTTTTGCATAGAATACTGTGCAATTAAAATAATTCCTGGCATGATTTTATAAATCATGTTTTAATGTTAACCATACATGTGGCAAAGGGAATGTTTAGGATGAACTGGATCTGTGGATGATCTTAGTGACTACCTTACCTATAGCCTATCCTTAGTGGGGATTTATATTTGCTAAAAATATGTTGGAATTACGTTGAGACATATACATTTTTGAAAAAGACTTTCAAAAATTGACAATAATTTGGATGCCCCCCTGCAGTGACTGTTGAAGATCCCTGGACACAAACTACAATTTGAAATACAACACAGACTGCTTTTAGGAAGACCTTTTTTTAAGTCCAACGTTCATGGAATCATAAAGCAACATGGTAGAACAAAAATTAAACACACTTATACAGATAGATGTTCACATGCCATCATGCTCCCACACCTTACATTTATTACACTGTTGTTTATTTAAGCAAAAGCTTGGAACAGGATGTGGTATGTTGTGATAATATCACAGCTAAGGGGCATTGTCTGGCCCGGCAAGAACCATAGGTACTGTCAAAAATATTTTTTATTTTTCTAAAACTACTGTGGTTGATTTCTACTGCACAGATTAGTTTGCACTCCAGTCATTAACTAGATTAATCCTTAGATGCATGACCTACCAATACCTACACTCTTCCATGAGTGGGGTCAAAAATGACCCCAATTAGAATGAATGCGTTTTATGCAGTAAACTTAAGAAATTTCTTTCTTAAGTCAAAAAACTACGTACTTCTTAACAATACAATATCATATACACACACACACACACACACACACACACACCTCACGATTGTGCTCAAGAGTATATTTACATAGTGTGCATGTCTAAGGGCAGCACGGTCTCACAGCAGTTCGTGAAATGGTCACGTTATTTTTAATCTATTGATTTGTGTACACGGACATGATTATCTTCTTTATTTCGTGTTGCTGAGAATGTCATTTATTCGTGTGGTCAGCACATAATGGGAAGCACATGGGTGTGTTTAAAAACCCACAACATGCACAACAAGGTTGGGGTTAGAAAAACGCGTGAAAACATACGCCGGGGCGATCCGGTTTTGGGATCACGCCACAACAACGGGACGGTTGGGGTTAACGCCGGGACGCAAACTCCGGTCTCCGGGGTGAAAGTCCTGTGTTGTTTGACCCATCCACCACCCCAACCAACCTCCTTACTTGGATTTTTGCCATTTAATACTACTCGCTACTGTAATCGTGCTGTGATCACGAAATATGCTTCCCATTGAAATTCATTTTAAATATCGTCCTCACCAACACAAAAAAAATTAGAAAAACTTGTCCTTGTAGATGAATCCATAGATTAAATAACGTGACCATTTCACGAACTACTGAGAAGTGCTGTAAATGCTAGCAGGTTTAGAGCCACTACTAAAAATAATACATCATTTTGAAATCATATTTGCTCTACTGAAACGGCACGATTAAAAATCAATTTTAACATCTTTTTTTTTACTTTTTATTTTTTTTTTTTTCCATAATATTTTTTTTAAAAAAAATTTTTTTTTTTTTTTTTTTTTCCTCTAAAATTTTTTTTTTTTTTTTTTTTTTTTCAACTGGAAATGTCAAAGTGCCAACAGACCTTTCTGACATGTTGGTGGTTACCAGTTAGAAATGATATAACTAACCACATCACTGCCTCTTGAAAAAACTACTTACTACTTAACAATACTTCCAACTTAAACTTCAAAGTATTTGTACATCTTAACTCATGTAAGGGAATTAAGGTAAAGTAAAGTAAACATGAAGGCAGTGGCGGATGCAGGACGTGACAGATGGGTGGGCCTGGATTAAGTCAAGGTGGGCCTGAATCTAGGGCGGTACCGCTGCCCCCCCAAAGGGCGTTCAGACAATAACAATACATGTTTACACTTTAAACTACTTGCAAAAAACAGTGGTCTGCAACATTAAAAGCTGCCAGTTTACAGCACTGCAACTGGACGAGACAGTGGATCATAACTTCTGTGCTTCTGTCGGCTTTGTTCGGCGCAGCTCTGTGCTGCCTTCACGGAAACGGGATGTCAGAGCATCATCTTAAATGAGCTCTGTACTTAAGCGTGAAGCTGCGTTCAGATAAAAAAAAAAAAAAAAATCGCCGCGTGTGGTGCGAGTCGTGCGACGTCCTGTTGTGTTTGTTAACCCCCCAATGTAGCACAAGTAGACTTTATATTTCACAGTAACAGTTTTTCGTCAGATCGTTTATAGAACACAACGTTTTCTACTTCACCTGAAGGCAGCTTCATTTCACGGAGAAAGAGAGAAAGAAAAGAGACGAGCGAGAGATTGACTTCGTTGTTTGCAGAGCCGCGGGAATATATTTTGAATTGGGGGTGCTGACAAATTTTCCAGAGTGAAGTTTTGAGCCAAAGTCAACCACCACACACCAAACTGCATCCATCACAATTTACTGAACTTTATAGACATTCAATTCATATAAATAGCCTATCCAAGACCGTAATTAGCCTGCTGTGGGCTACTGATCCCGAAACACCAGGAAATAATAGACCGTTATCGCTATTCAACCAAGTTACATTTATTTCATACCCATACTGTCAAGATGAAGACAAAATATCTCTATTTATTAAAACAAAGGCACTTCGTGGTGTCAAAACAGTACTAAGGCTAATAAAACTGGAACACAGGTACACACACGGACGCTCCACAAGCGAAAAAACAACAAGAATAAAGTCCAAAATCCAAGACAGAACAAACTAGGCACGGGTAACGCAGGATATAGACACACGGCTACGACAATGGTACAGAATATGCCTACTACAAGCTCAAAAAACGGAGCCACAAAACACAAGGGTAACATATCACTGAATCATATTAAATCAAATCAAAGTGAAGCCAGTCAGTCCTGACATAAACACTGGAATAGAGAAATGCAGCCTTAAGTTTTTGTAGCACAGCAATAGCAAAGTAAAGGCATAAAGATATTGGGCTACCCTGGTGCTGCTAGCTTGGTTTACAAGATTAGCTCCCTCGTCGTCTGTTGCTAGCAGGGTCGCTACTTCATTCAGTTACAGTTGATGAGTTTTCTGCCTCCGGTCTTTTAAGTTTTTTGGCTTGTGGTTAATCTATAAAGAAATCCAAAATGCGCTTTTGTGCCATGGCTAGCTAACTTCTGTACTGTTGACCAGCCCGGAAAGTTTCCACAACTATCTTCACCACTCATGAATGAGCGTCAGAGGTGCACGGCGCGCCTCGATCTTGGCAAAATCGGCAGATTCATCCTAATCAATACTGTTGTCCGCGCAAATATAAAAAAAATAAATTAAAACTGATAAAAAACTAAATATAAAATTTACCTGAAATATAATCTTTTTGACCACATATGAAAAGTTATATAAAAACATAATTAAAAAATATAACAATTAATACAAACAACATAAAACATTTATACATGGTAAATGATAAAATTAAAATTACAAAATATGCAAAAACAACCGTTTTTTAGATTAAGAAAAATTATAAGTTGAATAAATAAAATAGGTATGTAAAAATAATAAAAATTAAATAATATAAATTCTACACATACTACATACTAATTAAAAATTAATATATTATTTTTTATATTATTACAAAATAACATCTACACAACAAAACTACTAACTACTTATTTAATTTTAAAATATAAATAAATAAAAATATATTAATTAAATACATATATTATACAACAAAAACAAAAAAAAATATATATATAATTAAAAATTAAACATATTATAATATATTATATATTAAATTTAATTAACCTATAAATATAACAAATACATACATATCTACTTACTGCAATTTATATGGAAGGGCAACATGGGCGCGAATGGGGGGAATACATTACAATATAATATATTCCCCTAGAAATATCATTAAAGACCATTCTGTGTATTGTAAATAACATAATGATGTATGGTCTGTGTAAGTAGTAAAACAATACAAACCCCCAAAAATGCTTTTTAAGTTTAGCCACATTTTTAGTCCCCCCTCCTTTGCCTCATATTGGTTTAGTCCACTGCCTGCTTTACCCCATGGATGTATTAAGAGAACTGGATACAGTGTTCAGCGGGAAGCCCCGTACGTTCTAATGAGATGACTCAAAAGCGCATAAAGCAAAAATGGAGCTTGGCTCTTTTGCATTCTTGGCCCATGACGTCACGATGGACACGCGCACTAGCAACAATTTGTTTGTGTTGTCTTAGCAACCGGTAGCAACATGCTCGTTCATGAGCTTATCTCTGGTGTCTCTTACAAGTGGCGAACTCATGAACTCGCCGTTTTCATTGTCTAAAATATTCACTAACGACAACTAAACATTGTGTTTTAATTGCTTACATGCTTAGCTAAATAAACGATAGATGTATTTAGCTAGACAACCAAGAAGATTTAATCATTATGTCGTGCTACTAGCTAGCTAGCTACTAACTAGCGCTAGCAGTTAGCCTGCAGTTTCGTGAGCAGAGCTCATCCATGGCTTCATCTCTCATCCACGTTACAAGCTTTACAGCATACAGCCCTCAGATGTATCATAAGAGAGAACCAAGGCCATGTAATCACTATGTCTGTAGTAACGTTATGTAGGCTAGCTAACCCTGATGTTAGCAACTAGCTTGCTAGCCAATAGCGCCGCCAGTTTGGGAAACGCTAATGATGTTACATCCACGTAACAGGCTTTACAGCATACATACATCCCTCGGATGTATCATAACTTCATAAGATAATACCATGGACGTATTAATAGAACACATGGTGAATTACAACCATTAGCTATTATTACAGTCATGTGAGCGGACATGCGCAGTCCGGCTGTCGCATCCATTATGCACGTTCATCATTCCAAATTTAATAATTCTGGATTTGCTTCTAGTGAATGTTAAAAATGTTAAAAACATGACGTTTTAAACAAGGACCCTTTCATTGTTCGGGCTGGTAGGTTGATATACCCCAAAACAAATTATATGCTGAAATATAGATGTTTCTTTCGCCATGCAATGTCTATGTGAAAAGTCTTTCTGGGCCATGGGGTGCAGAACCACCGTTATCCGCAGCCCATGGTGGCTTTTAGAAATGCTTGGCTTTACCCACACACACACAAGTCCGGCGGACCGCAGGAGAGAATGAGAGAACATAGGCTACTGGTAGTTAGATTTGCTACTGTTCAAGGCTATTTTATTCACATTGACATCGGATGAAGTTGTTCTTTTCTCAAATAGAAATTATGCTGAGTAATTATTAAATTAGTCAGTAAAAAAGTTTGCTATGTTAGTGTAATATAATTTAACATTACCTAGCTTGTTTAATAGCTTGTTGGATAGAAATGCACCCACTACAACTAACGTTACCACGGCGATAAGCCCAGCGTTATGTGTGTGAACGGATATTAGGGTTAATATTGAAGATCTACAGTTGCGTTTTGCTCAATATGAAGTTAAGTGGCTGACCAGTTAAATATATATCCTCTGTCCCAGACGAAACCTAATATTTATGTGGAGGACGCAAGATCATTTAATGATCATTATCATCTGACGTTAAAGATTTGTGTTGTTGTTGCCCAGATAAAATGACAGAGAAAAGAAAAACAGACATAGTGTCACGACTCCACTAGTGGGGAAGTGACAAGCTGGGCTTCCCTGGAGCCTTCTCTCTCTTTTCCTCTCCCTCTCCTCTGCTCGCTCTGTTTCTCCTCTCTCACAGTGCAGTGTGTGACTAGCCACTCCCAGGATAACTCGCAGCTGCAGGCAATCTCCAATCAACCACCTGTTTTCTGTGGCTCGTCAGCACAGCTTCATAAACTGTGGCTGCTCTCTGGTTGGTGCTGGATAGTTAAGTTTAGTCACGTAGGTGGATGTCCTGTTCGATTCTTTTGTGGTACTTTTGTAACCTGCTGTTTGTGCCTGCAGACCTGAATGCTGTTCTTTGTGTTTGAAGAAAAAACACTCTGCCCTACGGACTCTCAACATGCCTGCTGATGCCACTCTCCACTTGCGCACAGAAATAGATAAAAGAAAACGTGTTTTGAATCGGCGAATTTTAAATAAAGTGTGATCAAAACAAAATATATGAATTTAAATGGATGAAAGCAGATTATTAAACACAAGAATAGTATAAAGTGAAGTAAGATTGAGTGGTTTTGAAATTATTAGATAATTTTTGTATTAAATATTTAAAATACATTTAAATTTAACATTACTATAGGTAGAGACAGACAGAGTATAATAATACACATTAACATATTGATATATAATATAGATATAATAATAATAATAATAATAATAATAATAAAAATGGAGGCTCCACAGCAGAGAAATTAATATTTTGAATAAAAATCTATAAAAAAGTGAGACATTGTGGCTTGATTTCTTTTATTGATCTTTTGTCATGACCAAATGCCCACCAATAGGTATTGGTGGGCAGATCGAGGCTTCGTGAAACAATGAAACAGTTGAAGCAAATGTGCCATATTGTGTCGAGGCTTTGAAACAATCCGTCACCCGTCTCAGCGATGACACCTAGTGGTCACTTGCAGGTGTTGATCTGAAACAACCTTGACAATGAGCTATTTTTTTATTACTGTATTTTTCTAATATGTGAAGCTTGTAACCTGTAGGCTCCTCACTGTGCATAATGTTATTTTGGTCATGACAAAAGATCAATAAAAGAAATCAAGCCACAATGTCTCACTTCTTTATAGATTTTTATTCAAAAATATTAATTTCTCTGCTGTGGAGCCTCCATTTTTATCTATCTATCTATCTATCTATCTATCTATCTATATATATGTATCCACCTATCAATATGTTAATGTGTCATTATGTATACTCTGTCTGTCTCTAGCCTATCAGTCAATGTGTAAATTTAAATGTAAGCCTAAATATAACTAAACAAATCACACTATGAATGTCACTATATCACCAAAAATCCGCTATCTCAAAATCAAACTCCTGTCACAAAAACCCACGAGGTCAAGATGCGTTGACTTCACCTTTATACTGATGTGCGATTGTGTGTTCCCGAACCCGTCAATCAAATGCTGATTCATGCCACCTGTTGAAACACTTGTGAAACACTCCGATGCTTCATTTAGCCGTAGTCACGTGACATGGGTGTTTTGAATCACACTTTGGATCAGTGTTTCGAAACATCTGCGCTTCGGGATCTCGACAAAGCTTCGGAACGTTAGTTTCACTTCAGCCATCCCTACCATTAGGGCAACTGGTCACTTGCCCAGGGGTACAGGACATCTAAGGGGCCCTGGGCTCCGTCAAATATTATGTTAGATCACATTATAAACGCAGTCCTCACTTTCCTAATTATATGTGGATTTTTGCAACCCGTTCCATCAAAATATTATGTTAAATCACGTCAAAAACAGTGTCTGTAGCTTCCTGCGTAGCGAGCGAGGAGAGAACGAGCTGTCACAGACCGTGGTAAAGTTGGTTTTATATTGGAAGGTCAAGCTGAATAATGTGTTTTTCGAATGTGTCGAATATCCAACGTCCAATATAAAACCAAATTTACCACGGTCTGTCACAGCGGGTCTGCTACGGTGTGGTGGCGCTGCATCCTGGCAAAATCTGGAGCGATTGAGCTGCACCCTGAGCCTCTGAAAGTGAAGTCAGTTTCCCCAGGTGAAGTTTAAACACGCATTTAATTTAAAATTGTAATGTATGGTAAAGGCGAATCAGCATCAACAACAGCGCGTCTATTAGCTACGTTAGCCAAAAGTCAAATCGCTTCCTTGTGATTTCTAAGAGCTTTCTGCCCTTTGATTAGTTTTGATATTAGTAAAAACAAGAACAGCATAATACAAAATATTACAAACTGGCATGTTTGAATTCATAACGTTTACAGAGGGGTGCCGTTTCGGTGGCGTTACGTTACAACACAGTGCTCGCTCAGACCGATCATTTGTATTCAAATTCTGAGTAGTGCACAGAGGCCCGTTCCAGGTAGGAGGTTTAACAAACTCTGAGTCTAACCCTGATGTCTGAGTTGATTTACCCTGAGATGGGAAACTCTGAGTTTTCGGTTCCAGAACAGCTGATTTGAGTTTGTCAACTCGGAGTATGTTCACTCAGGGTTACGCGCGTGCACATAAGGCAGTATGAATGGAGCCATGCTTCTACGATTCACCATGGTAACAACCACAAACAAACGGGTCGGCGGAAATACTCATGCGCACAAACAGCGAGTTTGAACCATTGATATATATATATATATATATATATATATATATATATATATATATATATATATATATATATATAACATGCATTTCGTTAAAAAAGCAAGACAGCGGCTGCTGCTGCAAAAGAGAGAGAATTGGTGTGGGAGAAAATTGCTGCTCGAGTCATTGCGTACGCATTAACAGTGTATTAATTTCATATTTAATCATAATATTAGGCTACTGGTGAAAACTGGAATTGTAGGCTACACCTATAATTTTATTCAGGTGCAATCCTGCGGGCGAAAAAGTAAACTATACTATTTCCATTCTGAGGCTGCAGCACCATGATCATTAACAGAATTATAAGTATAATCATTTATTTCTTTTTAATGGCTCTCACTGGTTTGTGTCCAGGGAACACGTTTAAAAAACGTTTCAGAGCGATCACACTTTTCTGACAGCTCTACATACAGTGGCTTTACTATTACAGTATGATCCGCTGCTGTTGTAAAGAAAACTGCCGTTTGCAAAAAACGTAATGCGACACAAAGAATCTGCTGGGATTTTAAAGCCTGTCCACGATGTTGAACTAGTGGAAGGATAAGGTATCTACATATCTAATGGACTGTGATAAAAAATACCTCTCAAATTGGTTATGTGGAAATGAAAAAACATCTATAGTCGGGACTCAATATCATCTCCCGACGTAAACTCTCTGAATTAATACAGCTTTTTCATCAATGGGATCATCGACAAAAGGACATGACATGTTTGAAAAAAAAACATTTTATAGTCTGCCTAACATAAACCAATACGTTTTTTTATTCATGCAGATAACAAACTGTATTAAAATGCGCCTGATACAGACTGAATGAATGAATGAGGAAATGAGTTTCCCCTCCCTCTGAGAGGGAGGAGAATGAGAGAAACTCAAGTTTTTTTTCCCCGTTTCTTGAAGAAAACCTGCTCCCGACCAGGTTAGGTTCACAGACTCAGTTACCATAGTAACTGACTCCGGGGTTAAGTTACCTCTCTTTCTGGAACGGAAAACCCAGAGTTTCCCTCATCTCAGGGTTAACAAACTCAGAGTTTTCACTAAACCTGCTTTCTGGAACGGGCCCCAGGAGGAAGAGAAGGAGGGAAATGAAGGAGAAGGCAGTACACTGGAGAGACCAGGCAGGTCAGAGCAGGAGAAGACCACAGAGGGATATGCAGAAATAAGTGAAAGAAAAGAGGGAAAGGAAGAATTAACTGTGAGGGATGAAGAGGAGGCTGCAGATTCAGAGATAGGGACAGAGGCAGAGAGTGATCAGGAGGATGAAGATGAAAGGGAGGAGGAGGATGCTGTAGATTCAGAGAGAGGGACAGAGGCAGAGAGTGATCGGGAGGATGAAGATGATAGGGAGGAAGAGGAGGCTGTAGATTCAGAGAGAGGGACAGAGGCAGAGAGTGATCAGGAGGATGAAGATAACAGGGAGGAAGAGGCCAGTTGTAAGGCCCATTTGTTAAAATAAAATAATAAGAATATATGGTAGTGCATCAACATATAATGTTGATATAATTGATTGTGAAACCATACACCTGATCTTGACTTTGAACTACATGCAACAGTGTAGCCAATTGTTTACTTTTACTCCATACACACTAATTGCCTGCTTCATGATGATGATGTGATAATTTTACATTTTAGAAATAATCTCTGGTTTAAGTTAAAGCTTCCCTAGCTGTCTGCTTTATTTCACTGTTACAGTCAAAAGATTATTGATTGGCTACATATTACAACATTTAATAATTACTCTGTAGCCGCCAAGTTCTGTGATAGATTCATTGTATAAAGTTGTGTTAAACATTTGTGCATCTGTTCTGTCTCTTGAATGCACTTTATGCTGAGGCTGTTGTACATACATCTCCACTGAGCCGTGCAGAAGACTAATTTGTTAGTATAGAAGTATGGGCTATATGCTTTTGATGATAGCGACTTCGCGATTGTTGTTTTGTGGCTTGGAATGAAATTATTAATCCGGCCCTGCTTGCCGTCACTAGTCCTGCATGCTTCGTCTCCCTGCCTGTGTCCACACCCTACTCTGTCGTCTGAGAGGATTTTCCCACCTGTCCATTATGCTACTTTGTCTGATTCAGCAATAAACTGTGTAAAACTTTGTACTGTCTGTCAGTCTGCTTCTGGGTCCAAGTCACAAATCCTGACAATAAGATCCTTTTTCAGTACACCAAAATGCAAAGTAAGTCCTCATATCAAGACAATTTGGTAACATCTTTATAAGAATGGGTGCTTATTGAAATACTAAGGTCACCATGTCACAGGCAAAGGAGACAGAAAGAACTGAGGAACAGGGAGACCAAAGACAGCCAGGTTTAAAGTCTCAGGGAGACCAGGGACAGTCAGGTGGAGAGTCTCAGGTAAGTGTGTTGAGCTTAGTTCATATTTTTGGAGGTGTGTGCTGTCAGAGTTAGCAGATGAGCTTTACCAGTAGCTCACTAATTTACATTATGATCAGCTCATTTAACAAGTGTACAAAAGTATTGTATTTCTTTTATATGGGGACACTTTTTCAAAATAAGTCATTATGTTTTAAGGTATTTTTCTGGCTTGATTGTAAACTAAAAAATAAATTAATGGTTTTAAAGAAGAATATTTTGGTCAATTTAGTCAGCTTTTTCATTGAATCAAGAGAAACACTGAGAAGAACGATAATGGTCCAGTCTCCATGCTACACTGCAAGGCCCTACAGTGGGGATTTTGCTGCCTCCCCTTGCCCCCCTGTAGATCCGCCCCTGGTTTCAGGCCTCCACCCTCTCTGTGTGGAGATTGAAGTCAGAGCACTTTCTCTAGAAATGTTGACGGTAAACGAGTCAGCTGGTCTCCAGAGAATCTAATCCAACCACTAGACGGCCACAAAGAAGCATCACATCCTTCATCTCATTGTGACCCAAACCAGCTGGGCTTAAAGGTGTATATATATATATATATATACTGGATACACTGTAAACCCAGATTTAGTTGTAATTAAACTTCATAGTCGTCACTACTTATTCTTTCATGTATTGTGTAAAACCATATTCATTACTGAATCACATTAGTTGTTTGTAATAATTATCTTAAGTATGCAGTGCACAGATCATGTTAAGCAGAGATAACTAAGGATGGTAAGTTTCTGTATGGGAGGGGTGGAGTCATTGGAACTGTTCTTGGCTGAAGTGTTGCAAAGGCTCATGGGAAAAAAACATGTTCTGAACAGTTTCTATCCTAGTTAAAGTGTGATTTAATAATGTTCTGTTAATGTTTTGGGTGTGGATTTATGTTGTGGTTTTAGTTTTGTATGGTTGATTTAGTGTTCATGTTTGTCTGCATTTATTGTTGCACCATGACCGAGACCTGGGGGGGGGACTGATGGGGTCTGGGCAGGGAGGACCAAGGACAAACATACATGCAGTGCCCAATGGGAAATACAATCTGATAATTGTTATCCTTTCTGTTATACTGGAACTAATGTATTGAGTACATTGTTTTTAAAATCAGGCTGTCATAAGGAAAAAAAATTTTAGAACAATTCTTTCTGTACTTATCATAAGTACAACTTAGTCTATACTGATTTGGGAAACTTGAATTTACTAATGACTCAACTCCTTTTAAGGATTTGGGTTATTCTGAGTCAGTCACTAAACTGATCTGGGTTGTGCGAGTCACTTGAGTCAGTATTGATCTATAGGCGAGCCGAGGCGAGCTTGCAATGATTCGGATTCGTCTGCTTGACCTAATTGCATTTTAACATACTACATTTATACACTAAACCTACAGTAGGCCTAGCTAGGCTACATGCAGAACATGAATGTTATTTCAGAAGTGAAAGAATGGCTTTTGTTGTGGATTTGCTTTACCCTGACTGGAGGAGAGACTTCACTCGCTCGTCTGCTACAGAGCAACTCATGACAAAGTAGCCGGCTGATTCTCCCGAGTCATCGAGGACTCGTGAGTTCTCGAGTGGTCTGCGAGCTTGCAGTGTTTCTGGCTCTGAGTCTGCGGGTCGGGAAGTTCCTATAACCTGTCTCCGACTGTCTCTCTGCTCACTCAGTCGCTTGAGTTGACTTGTAGAGTTGTGCTAGCCTACAAAATTGTAATTTATAAAGCATTTGGCAGCTAAGATGGCTAGGACTAGTAGTAGCTAATGTTGTCAGAGGTATGTGTGTGGCGCTGTTATCATTTTAGATTGAATTGTAGTAGGACTCAAGTGATCCGAGTTAATGATACTAGAGACTCGCGACTCATGAGTTAATATAAAGAGTCGGGTTAAAGATCTGAGTGGGTCACGACTCAAACAGGTTTACAACTTACCGCTCTGTGTTAATACAACTTGACCTGTTAAATTTCACCTTGTGTAAAAACTTAAACCGTTTAAGGTAACGGGTTTCCACGCAAATTTCTAGTAAAGTCAACTAATTTGGTATAACAGTGTATACATTACACACACAGGAAGACACAGAGCCATCACTGGCTCCATGGTTGTTGCTTAACGCTTGGGTAAAGGCTGTTTTATGCTTCTGCATCAACTCCACGCCGTAGCTATGGCGTCGTGACCCTTTCGGAGTTCTGCGTCGGGGTTGCTCTGCATCGCGGTGCATTTCACCGCCACAACACTAGGAGGTGATAAGTCTGAGGTTATTTGCGAGGTGTCTGCCAGCCAGTTTATGTTATGTTTACAGATAAGATGGTGCCGGTGGGCGGCAGCCTGTTGCGTGCAGCTGTGTGTAGTTTGTGTGTGTTTTAGTATTTTAATAAAAGCTTTAACTTTAGCACAACTGCCCACAAAGTACTGCTTGCTGGCAAAGTGCTAATTTCAAACATTACTGACATATAGACACTTTACAAATGGATAACCCCGTCATTGTGACCAAAATATGTCTGAGTTTATTTGCAAAGCTGATGTCAGTGAACTAGCATGTTGCTACTCCCCACAGTAGGCTGCTTGAAACACCGACTATCAACACACAGGACCAGTTGACCTATCACAGTCCTTGCGGTCTGTGTCGCCTCAACGCAAAGTTAAACATTTTTGGAGGTACACATCGAGCTACGGCGAAGGGATCGGAGGGGGGCTTGCTGTGATGCAGAGGGGTCTGCGGGGGTAGCCTACGTTGTTGATTCGACGCAGAAGCATAAAACAGCCTTTAGGCTTAGGTAGGTCAGGGTTAGGGAAGGGTTAGGGTTAGTGATGGGGTTTCTTTCTGTCAAAATGATATTTTGTTTAAATAAACAGTACTCTTAGCGTGTATAGAACCAGCATATTTTCACATGTACATGAGTGAAATAAGGTTTTATTTAAAACAAACCAGAGTGGTGATTGTTAGAACAGTGGGAAGATGAAAAACATTTAAATAAACAATAATTTGATCAAAAAATGTCTTGGATTATCTCAGGTTTGGCGATAGCGATTTTGGGGCTGTTTCATTTAACAAAGACATGGATCATTTTAGGATTTTGTCACCGTTGGGCCAAAAAAAAGACTTACTGAAGAATTTAATAAGCAACTATATACTTACTTGAGTTTGAATCATTGCAGACTACTTGACTAAGTGTTGGAATTGATACGACTTAATAGCACTGAGACATTTCCCTTTATTTCTCTTTCCATTCAGGATTGTTTTTCCTTTTATCATTTTAAGGCCTTTCTTTGCTAATACACATTTAAAAAAAAAATTCCAAATTTAGTAATGGAACAACACGTTTCAAAAAACTGAAAACTGAAAAAGAAACGTTGTAAAAAAAGGTTTTAATTTAAAGGTGCTCTAAGCGATGTTGGGTGACGTCACTTCTTGTTGACGTTTGAAGTATTGTCAAACAAAACAAGGCTAGTTCGCCCCTCCCTCCTCCTCATCCCGTCCCCTCCCTTCCACGCACTAATACATCCATGGCAGTAACCCCCCAACCCCCACCCACAAATCCTTCTTGTCGGTTATTGGCTGGAACACTGTTTGTTATGTTTGGTGGTGCAGGTTGGCGCACTTTGTTTTTGTTAATGTTTGTGGAGCCTGGGCTGTCTACAGAGACCGCGTTTTTTTACAGTGTGTTCAGGGGACAGACAGCTAGCAGATAGTGAGGAGATGTTTTTTACAGTGTGTTCAGGGGACAGGCAGCTAGCAGATAGTGAGGAGATGTTTTTTACAGTGTGTTCAGGGGACAGGCAGCTAGCAGATAGTGAGGAGATGTTTTGCCTAAAAAACGCGTCACATCGCTTAGAGCCCCTTTAAACAACAGGAAGACAACAAAAGGTATAATAGATCATCTCAGCTGAAAAACACAAGTGTTATGATTTCATCTGTTGGACAAGTTAAACCACACAAGGACAAACAAGAGTTTTATTTCAAAAAGAGCAGGCACAATCTATCATCAACCTGTCTCATTAGGGATACAGTTGAAAGGTTCTAATCACTTTGGTAGGTTTCCCTTAACAGCCCCAAATATATATTAATAATCTAATACTCTATGAGCAAAACAGTTCTTTTTCCGTAAATGTACGACTTTAGTCTTTTTTCTCTGAATATTACCCCTCTGTAACATTATTTTTTTCCTACAATGGCCTTAAAACACCGTAGTAGCAGAAGCAACTTGCATTTGCCAACATCAAGCTGACAAGTAACTCTGTGGCAGATACAGTCTCTGATCTTTCTGGAGTGGTTTACTGGTCCGGCCCACTTGACATCAGATTAGGGGGATGTGGCCCATGAAATGAGTTTGACACCCCTGGCTGGAGTATACTGTTATCATAATGGTTATAGTAATCATAATTCTTATTTCATTTGATAGATGCAATACAAAGTTATATAATCAGATTATCACATTCATTCACACAGATTAACATAAAAACCAAACACCTTCATAATATTTAAAATCCCTAAACCACAATTTAAATATTCACTTTAACTCCATCCATGTGTGTAGTGCTTTATAGCGTGCCCTGATTATAAGGAATACACACAGAATACACAGAGAAGCCTAAATGTGAATGATAAAAAATAATGATCTAAAATATGCTTCAGTTTAGACCAAGACATTTAAAGTGTGTTTCATGATCAAACTAAAACAAAGATATGTGTTCAATGTTGAACAGGGCTCTAAAGGAACTGAGTATATGACCCAAACATGCAGTAATATATCCTGTTACTCTGAAATTATTTGTTTTTGGAGAAAAGTGGTGTCTAGTACTACACTGTGCTCATACTTATTTTTTAATTTTTTTACCTTTATTTATCCAGGTAAGTTGATTGAGAACAATTTCTCATTTGCAACGACGAACTGTCACATTCAGAATCCACCTTATAGAATCAATCATAATGAACCTATAAGTAGCAGGGTGTGTCTGATTTCTTTCTTCACTTTTAAGCTCTATTTCCATAACATCTGGTGGATTGTTCTGGATATTTCCCCCAGGGATGATTTACGGTGTTTCAATTTCTCCATACTGCATGTAAATAAAGACAGAGAAGTGTTTAGAGTATTAACAAGAGTGGTTCAGAGTGAGAGATTTGTCATTACTGAGGCAGGGCCCTAGACAGAAAGTTTTCAGTCGATGGACAGAAAATAAATCACTGTTTTGATGACTATATTTATGATCATTCATTCGAGCCAAAATGCCTTCAAAAAGGTGAGAAGGATATTACCCCTCTAGGGGTAATGCTTCCCCGGAAGAAAATTTTAAATATTCCATATTTTAAAGCATCAATCTGATGCATTTTAAGATGCATTTTTTCCAAACAAACAGCTTTGTCAAGGCAGTTTGGGCTTCAGATAGCTTTTACAAATCATGTTTCGCTATGAACGTGCACACGCAGTCGCAGCGGTAGTAGTCGTTGCCGGTAACGCACTCAGAGTATATGACAGAGTACACGGACCGAAGCTTGGTGACTAGCATCTAATGACTAGCAAGCACTTTCTTACCGCTGCTGCCGTCCAGTGTCTTCCTTGAACATGTGATGCAGAAGCAAGCACCCGGCTCCCTCAGTTTGATGCACCAAGTGCTAAACAGCTTTCCGTCTCCACCCTTTTCCTCTTGTCCTCTATTCATGCCCAGCGCCATTTGTTTTAACTCCTTTCTCAACTAAAGCTGCCTGTATCTACATGCTCCAAGTTTGATAAACTTTGCCTCCATTTTTTTTAGCTGAGTTACCACAGAGACCACACCGGCACCGCAGTCTGACATTTCGGCAAAGACCTGGCCTACTTTGCATCTGATTGGCTAGAACTCGTTTCATTAGTTGGTGGAACTCGTTTCTTTGGTTGGTGGAAGTTCGATGATTGGTTAAATCCATAGACAGTATAGTTGATTCCAGCGCATCAAAACAAATCCCATGTGGACTTTTTAATTTATTTATTTTTCTAAAATAGTCATACGCCAGAAATCGGGCACCAGGCCCGAGTACTTAACCTCCCAAACAAAAAGTAAGGACATTTGTGTTTAGTAGATTATTTCTCTTTGGTAACAATGGTTTTTGGCAATAAATCTTATACCATTGGAAAGCCTGTTTAGTTCCCTTTCAAATGGTGCCCCATTTGTAAGGAACATGCATTTGTGGGATGAGAAACAGAGCTGAGTATGTGGGTTGCGCCCATGAAAAATTTGCCAAATCTTCTCTGCTAATGCCAAACAGCATATTCTGCCATTAACTCGTTTGGTGTTTGGTGGATTGGATGATTGAAGTTTGAAGAAACAAGACATATTGGCAATTTAACAATGTATTCACTTAACAAACAGGAGCCTCAGTAGCGTGTGGAAGAACCATACACAGCCACAACAGCCTGGCACCTCCTCCTCATGCTGGTCACCAGCCTGGTCACACACTGCTGAGGGATGTCATCCCATTCTTCAACCAGCATTTGTCGCAAGTCAGCCAACGTGGTTGTGTTGGTCACTCTGGCACGAACAGCACGCACAAGCTGATCCCACAAGTGTTCAGTGGGGTTGAGGTCAGGACTGCTGGCAGCCCATTCCATCCTCTCCACTCCCACATTCTAGAGGTAGTCTCTGATAAACCCCGCTCTGTGGGCACAAGCGTCGTCGTCTTGGAGGATAGAGTTTGGTCCCAGACTGTGGAGATATGGGATGGCCACTGGTTGCAGAAGTAGGCACCTGATTGTCAGCACCTGGGAGTACCAGAAGCTCAAAACAAGAGTCAATAGCAACAGCAAAGAAAAGCTGTTTGCCATTGTCAGAGACGATTTGGCAAATTTTTCATGGGCGCAACCCACATTCTCAGCTCTGCTGCTCATCCCACAAATGAATGTTCCTTACAAATGGGGCACCCTTTGAAAGGTAACTAAACAGGCTTTCCAACGGTATAAGATTTATTGCCAAAAAGCATTGTTACCACAGAGAAATAATCCAGCAAACACAAATTTCCTTATTTTTTGTTTTAAGTTTATAACAGCCTAGATCTAAATATTACCTGAGGTTTTGGCAAGTCCTTATCTTTACACCACTTGATGAAGTGCTTCCTGGCAGCCTCCACAGTCGGCCCATCAGTCTTCTTACTGTAAACCCCGATCAGCTGCTCAGAAAAGCATTCTGGGAGAAGCTTGGACTTCTGACAAGAATGACAGCAGCATAGAGTTGAGAATAATGACATAACAGAGGCTGCCATACGGAGTGATTGATTTAGTTCTGACCTGGTCTTTGGGGATGTTGAATGCTGTGTCAGGGTTTATCTTGCTGTAGAAATACACATTATTGATGGGGTCCTTGTGATTCATTCCATAGTCAAAAGTAGTGACCTGAATGAGAAGGGGGAGAGAGAAGTCTGTTTTTAATATCCCCAAGTAATTTATAGTGATGTTACCTGCTTCGAGGCATGTATCGAAGAAATGAACTAGTTTGGAATGAAGCTTTGTATCGGAGCTTGATTCATTTTGAGATAATCACGTGACCAGTGACGTCTGAAGCTTCGTTTCACACACACCCATGTGACTGCTTCGGAGTTGAATTCAAAGCTTTACAAATAGTGCGACACAGGGCACGTATTTGTGGGTTGTTGCAGTAGCAGAGTCAGGAGAGTTAGTGAATAAAAAGAGATTATTATAGCGATTATTATAGCGATTATTATAGCAAGTAGCATAGAGAGTTCATAGAAAGTTTATAGCGAGTAGAGAGTTTATTGCAGGTAAGAAAAGAAATAGGCTCAGCCCTGGAACAGTGGAAAAAATGCTGTTTCTAAATAAAAATGACATTTGATGTCTACAAACATTTGTCACCAAGCACAATAATATCCCCATGACCTGTCCACGAGCACAGTTATTGTCCAGAAGCACCATTACTGTCCCAAATAGGGTGACCAGACATCCCGAAAAATTCGGGACCGTCCCGGATTCCAAGCCCGTGTCCCGAATCCCGAATCCTGCCCTAATTATCCCGAAAATTAGAGCAAAGTCTCAAGAGCAGACTCTAGAGTAGTTATAGTCTGATTGAACATTAAAAACTGTTCATGGTGGTTTTTAATTGAGTCGTCCTGCAGCCAGCTCCCGTCATCACCTGAGTTCATGATTTTAATGATTTTGTATTTGTATTTTCGGATTTACATTACAGACAGTTAAGTTTCTGACTAAAAATAATAAATGATCTAAATTTTATTTACATAGTTATTTATGTCATTATTTATTTATCCATGAATTCATACACAAAATGTATTCACCTTCGACTCAAAAACATTCATGCCTAATATCTGTGAAACGGTTTTATTTTTTTCGCGATCTAATATTTTTATTTATACAATTAACAAACGATACGTAACGTACACTGGGACATAACAACGCGTCCCAGGAGCATCTGTGAAACAGTTTGTGACACAATGCTATTCTTCCTTTCACCCCTAGATGTCCTCATAGAGTACTGAAGCTTTGAGTATTTAACCTTTTTTCGATGCAATTGGATTGAAAGCTTCACTGGTTCAGAAAGCTTCAGTTTGCCATCACTAGTAAATTATACCAATGGAGGAAAGCAACATCTTACAAATCAAATTATAATCAACAAACCTAAGATTTGAAAAAAATGAAGTAAAAGGAATTAGACTAAAAACTCACTAAAACTACAAAGTCCTCTGATGTCAGCGTTCCCTCAGGGATGGCTGCAGCCAATTCCTCTTTCCAAAGATGAATATCCTCCTTGGGGAGGGAGGAGAAAGTGAGAGAAGTGTGAGGGACATGAGATTTACAATGTATTCAAACTTGACAACACACAGTAAGGGTATGTCCACATTAAGCAGTTCAATGTAAAAACATCATCTAAAACAGCGTTTTTCTCACCCCAAAATAGAGCTGTTCCAAACAGAAGAAAAACAAAACAACGTGCACTTATCAACCACAAGATGAGCATAACATCAAGCTCTGTTATAACAAAATCTAATCTTAACAATCAATTTTCAATAGGCCTATATGATGACGGTGAAATAGATAAGGGGCCCTATTTTAACGATCTGAAACGCAAGTAGCTTTGTGGGCGGATCTCAGCCGCTGTTGCTATTATATCGGCGGGATAAATTACTCTCTCTCTCTCTAAAATGGGTTGGTCTGAAGTAGCTAGGTGTGGTTTGGGCGTAATGTGCAATAAACCAATCAGAGCATCATCTCACATTCCCTTTAAGAGCAGGCGCGCTTGTTCCATGGCGGATTGCTATTATAACGGCGGATTTGCCTGGCGCACGCCAGCGGGAGCTGTCCGGGATGCGGCAAAGTAATAAATGCCCGTTTTGGCCGGGTGGTGATGTTGCTGCTCCTCTTGGGCGCATCTCCTCAAGTCTGGAGAGGATTGCTGCAGCCATGGAGCGTGGGCCTCCAAACCCTTCCTCCTCCCCCCACTCCATCTCCGTCCACCCGCTCCACCAGGAGCGCATCGCGCATTGCCACTACGGTGGAGTGTCCAATCCCGCCATAGTTCAACATCACGTCTCCTTAGGTCCTCGAATATTTCCTCATTTATGTCATCAACACATCCATGATTCATGGAAATGTTGTGTAAAACACAACAAGCCACAAAGAATGCTGCGACTTTTTGAGGACTGTACTGTAAAGTGCCTCCTGATCTATCCAAACACCTGAAGCGCATTTTCAGTAATATTTTTCTTTGTAATTATGTATGGTTTGCAAAAATGAGAACTGCTGCGTCCGTGTAGATGAGAGAAGCAAAGTGTATCCGCGTTGTGCACACGCTACATTATGGCCAAGCATGCGCCCCTAAAATAGCATCTGAATAATGCGCTACTGACTTTAGACTAGTGCCACTGACTTTAGACCAGGTTTTTCCTGGTCTGTGGCAGAATTGTTTTCTGAAACTACAAAATAGCACTAGGGAACGTTTGTGCCTGAACACGCCTCCTCTTTTCGCTGAACCGCCCCCGGGAGTGCAAATACATTCCCTAATTTACCGACGTGCGTCTGTGTCGGGTGCAAAATAGGAATGATACATGCGTCGGTGTTAGTGCTGTCAAACGATTAAAATATTTAATCACATTAATGTCATAGTTAACTCACAATTAATCGCAATTAATCGCACATTTTAATCTATTTTAAATGTCCCTTGATTTCTTTTTGTCCCATTATTTTTTCTCATTTTAATTCTGTTATCAACATGATACGATACTTTTAAAACGGTGCCTGAAACGAAAGATATATATATTTAAAAAAGGAGCACCTTGTTCAATTGTATTTGTCTGTTCTGTATGTTCAAAAATATAAAACAATAAAAAGTTGATCTAAAAAAAAGGAGCACAAAACGGTGAAAACAACCACTGGGTGGGAAAAGGGTATTTTACAATTACAGTGAATGCACCACGAGGCTGGCGAGGCGAGCAACATGACATCATGACTGTGTTTTTCAGACAACGGCAGCTACAGTCCGGTGTTGGAAACATCTTCGGTGAAATAAAGACACACTTTTACACCGTTTAGCTGTAAACGTTTTAACCGTGTTTAATCCAGCTGCTAGCTAACGATAGGCTAACGTTACCTGCTGCTAAGTGTAGTGTTGACTGAACTCCTGTGCGCCGATGTTTCAGTTCCCTCTAACGTCCGTTTTCGGAGCATCAGAGAGAAGTGCAGGCATTTAAGTGGCACCTAAATAAGGCACCGAAATCCGCGTTGCTATTCAGTCAGGTAGATAACGTAACGTCGTTAAGGCACCGGTGCCGTATTAGCACCGGGTCTCAGGACCCTATTCAAAATGGTGATTTTCGTCGAAAAGCGACTGGTTTGCAGGTATGTGTCGGTACACGATCCGTTCTGCCTGCACGATCCATTCTGCACATGCGCGACACATGCGTGATCCATTCTGCACATGCGCAAAATGTTCGCGCATGCGCTGTTGTACGAGGATTTACGACCCTGCACGATCTGTTCCACGCTTCCGGTTCAACAGCCAAGCTAACGTTAGTTTACCTAACAGCTAATTCGGCTAACCGCTAGCTGAGACAGCATGTAATAACTTTAAAAGACCCTCAAAATAAAACTTGAAAAGAAAAGTTAGCATATATAACAGCTGTTATGTCAGTTCTACTTTACTTGTGCTCATTTAAAATACAATCACTCAATATTTGTCTTTATTGTTACTGTAAAGTCTTAATTTCTAGCTGTCAGCTAGCGGTTAGCCGAATTAGCTGTTAGCTAAACTAACGTTAGCTTCCCGGTGGAGGCTAGCCATAGGCTAGCGTGGAAAAGATCGTGCAGGTCGTATCCTCAGTAAAACAGTATTATCTTGCGCATGTGCAGAACGGATCGTGCAGGCAGAACGGATCGTGTACCGACAGTATGTACTACTCTTTGGCCGGCTCGCAAGCAAGTGCAAACAAGTGGCAGCGTGCATGTTGTTTTGTTTCCGGTATAGCTAGATCCGGTGTGGTGTTGTAGTTTTTCTAACGTTACTAGTTGTTGCAACAGCATGTGAAAAAACTACAAAGTTTGCTGGGCCAAAAAGAATGTTAATCTCGCGATAAAAAAATTGACGCCGTTAAAATGGGTTTGCGTTAACGTCGTTAATAACGCGTTAAACTGACAGCACTAGTCGGTGTACAAAGTCAATTGCGCTGGGTGCAAGATAGGGCCCAAGGTGTCAAAGAGAAGTTAAATGTAATACAGGCACACAAAGACATAGTTCATAACTCTGTGGGTTTCCCTGACTCTTGGAAGTTGTCGAGGGTTTGAGAGATGGCATCATATAGATTCTGACATGCTTTAGCCGTGTCTTTAGAGCAAGGGTTGAGTATTGGATCACAATTATGATCTTCAGGACAAACTGAGTCAAACACAAACCAAAGAAAAGGTCACACAATCATTCATGGGGTTTCACAAATAAATAATTGACACTGTAAACTGAGATACTCACAAAACTAAACAATATACATATGGGATGAAATTACTTTTCTTCATTATTTCTTTTAGTCTTAGTCTAAGTCTTAAAACTTTTGTTCCTTCATTCATGAAAGCTATCTCAATCTGGCATGTATATTCATCATTACAACTTTGTTACTTACAGAATTGGGTGCCATTCATCATTTATATGTACATAATCAAAAAGGGATGCCTTTGAAACTTCAGCAAGTGGCTTTTACTCTCAATGTACCATTTACTAAACACCTCTACCAAACACCAACAACAGCTTTTGTTACCATCCTGTCTGGCTTGATCTAATTCCTCTTTCAAACCACGAATCTTCTCCTTTAGGGAGGGAGGAGAAAAGATGAGAGACACAAGATTTAAAATGCCTTCCATCTTGACAACTCACAGTAAAAGTACTTCCACATGACTTTGTTTTTCAGTTATGGCTCTCTGTCCACACTAAATAAGAGCTTTTCTAAATCAGTGTATGAATCTTAAATCAACAGATATATGTATCAACAACTATATTGGGACTCTGGCTGTATTAAGGGAGCAGGAGGGTACTGGCAGGGTAACTAGCAGTGTCTGTAGTCCAGTCACAGACGGGACTCTGTATGGCAGCAAAGTTAGACAACTTAGTCATCTCGATCCAGTAAGACAACGTAGTGACCATAAACAGCACCTTACCAGATGTTGGCTGTGATGCACAGTTTTGTTATTTAACAATTGTTTAACAAAAAAAACTTTTCTTTGACTGTTTCACTGTCTCTATGAAAATGACCTGGAAAAGCTAATGTGGACGCAAGTAGTTTTCACACAATACAAAAATCTGTTTTCTTGAAGATGTAGTCCAAGCAACATTTGATCCTATGATTTTGTTCCCACTGCTATCACATCCTCAATGTAAAATAATAGAGACAACAGAAACAAGCAATGTGCACTTATCAACCACAAAAGGAGCACAGCAGCTATGTTATATCAAAACCTGTTTTTGTAATATTCAGTGTTATCATAGCCTCAGTAAGAATATACAGTATAATGTGTCAAACAGAAGTGTGATGTAATACAGGTACACAAAGACATTAATGCACACCCTGGTCGGGACTTGTCTAGGCTTGGTTTCACCCAGAAACCTGGTGGTCTCGAGAGATGATCCTTTCTAGAATCTCCTTTGCCTCAGCCAGCTTCTTTGCCTCAGCCAGCTCCACGGAGGAAGAGTTGGGGACTTTTGCCTCATCCAGCTCGAGTATTTGTTCAAACGCATGATCTACAGGACAAACCGAGTGAAAGACAGCTGAGTTAAAACCAAAGAAAAGGTCACAAATTAATTCATAGTGTTTTACAAATAAATAAGTGATTGTAAACAGAGGCATAACTCAAAGAATTAAGCAATATAAATAGGCCTATACAATAGAATTACTTCATTAATTCTGTTCTTGAAAATGTATGATTATTCTAATAAACTACTACTACCATAAAAAGAATTTTATCTTTAACAATTTTGATAAAATTTAGCTCAATCTGGCATGTATATCACCTATTATAACTTTCTTATTTCCAGGACCGGTTGTCATCTATTATTTAACACGTATCATGTACATTATAAATAATGGACGCCTTCAAAACTTCAGCAGGTTGCTTCTACTCCTAATTGATAAGATAAGATAAGATGAGAAAAACTTTATTGTCTGTCACGAGTGACATAAATTTGTCTTTGACAGGGCAGGCTCAACTGACATAAAATACATAAGAACATGAAAGATACATATAGAAAGAGGATAAAAACATTGCCTGTGCAGACGTGCAAAATGCAAAAACAGTGCAAGAAGAAGCCTGAGTGGAGCTGTTGGATGATGTCTATGTTTGGCTGTTCAGTGTGCTGATGGCAGTGGGAATGAAGGATTTGTTATATATGTTTTTCCTGAGACTAATGGGACTATAGTGTCGACCTGATGGCAGTAACTGAATGGATGGGTGAAGGAGGTGTGTGATTATAGTGGCTTTCCTGAGTACTGTCCAGGTGTGAAGTTCTGTTAGGGGGGTTGTGGGGGAGCCTATAATCTTGCTTGCCTGATTGCTGATTTGTTACTATTAGTTAGCCTAAATCAAATTGCCCAATTGTAGCGTAGCAACAGTAACTAGGAACAGAAAGTTTAGGATTTCTCTACAGTAAAAGCATTGCTAGCATGTAGAGTTTGGAGGGTTGTGTCTTTTATTTAGCCTTTAGGATATATCATTAACTTTTCCAAAATGTTCCTTATTAAACTTAAGGACTAACTAGCTCTACACTGCAAAAAAAACTATTATGGTCGACTGAGGTAGGTTTTGATGTGTAGTTCCTTTGCTCCTTGCTAACCCATTTGTATGCTAGCATCACCAAAAATAGTCCGCTTTCTGCCGAAGTAGTACAACTGTGGCCTCAATAGTTGACCTCCTTGTGTTCAGGTAAGCAATCAAAATCCTTAGAATAATTCAGAAAATTGTCAGTTGTTTTTAATGTTAAAACACAAGCTCACAGCACACAGTGGTATCTACAGACCTGTCAGCTTGGTGTAGGCCTCCATGTAATCTATGGCTGTAGAGAGAGTGAACATCTGCCCCTGTGAGCCTTCAATCTTGATATGCCCGTCTGCTTTTACAAAGGCCTCTGCGATCCTGGATGACCATACCCAACATATTATCACTTTTATGCATACCACACAACAGAGTGAATTATGAAGCAAATGAAATAAGCTGCATCAGTAGAAGCTAATTGTTGTTAACAGGTTAGCTACTCACATATACTCTATGATCAGGCCCGGATTGGCTAATCGGGAGCACCGGGAGAATGGCACTGGGTTGAAATCGTAGTTGAATATTATGGATGCTGTCCCAACAAACAACAACAAACCGTCATCGTACACAAGTCACTGGTGCTTGTTGGAGGATGCCACCGCGAGCAAAAAGAAGCTGTTTTAAACGGGTAATAGAAAGCGCAAAACGGCACTGAAAAAGTGTCAATTTTAAAAGTAGAGCTCTAGAAAGTGACGCGGCCAGATGAACTTTTTCTATTTTTAGCAAAACGCCAAATGAAGACGTTGAGACGGGTAAGCTAAGTTACAGTGCCTTGCAAAAGTATTCGGCCCCCTTGAACGTTTCGACCTTTTGCCACATTTCAGGCCTCAAACATAAAGATATAAAACTGTAATTTTTTGTGAAGAATCAACAACAAGTGGGTCCCAATTATGAAGTGGAACGAAATTCATTGGCTATTTCAAACTTTTTTAACAAATAAAAAACTGAAAAAGTGGGCGTGCAAAATTATTCAGCCCCTTTACTTTCAGTGCAGCAAACTCTCTCCAGAAGTTCAGTGAGGATCTCTGAATGATCCAATGTTGACCTAAATGACTAATGATGATAAATAGAATCCAGCTGTGTGTAATCAAGTCTCCGTATAAATGCACCTGCTCTGTGATAGTCTCAGAGGTCCGTGTAAAGCGCAGAGAGCATCATGAAGAACAAGGAACACACCAGGCAGGTCCGAGATACTCTTGTGGAGAAGTTTAAAGCCGGATTTGGATACAAAAAGATTTCCCAAGCTTTAAACATCCCAAGGAGCACTGTGCAAGCGATAATATTGAAATGGAAGGAGTATCAGACCACTACAAATCTACGAAGACCCGGCCGTCCCTCTAAACTTTCAGCTCATACAATGAGAAGACTGATCAGAGATGCAGCCAAGAGGCCCATTATCACTCTGGATGAACTGCAGAGATCTACAGCTGAGGTGGGAGACTCTGTCCATAGGACAACAATCAGTCGTATACTGCACAAATCTGGCCTTTTATGGAAGAGTGGCAAGAAGAAAGCCATTTCTTAAAGATATCCATAAAAAGTGTTGTTTAAAGTTTGCCAAAAGCCACCTGGGAGACACACCAAACATGTGGAAGAAGGTGCTGTGGTCAGATGAAACCAAAATCGAACTTTTTGGCAACAATGCAAAACGTTATGTTTGGCGTAAAAACAACACAGCTCATCACCCTGAACACACCATCCCCACTGTCAAACATGGTGGTGGCAGCATCATGGTTTGGGCCTGCTTTTCTTCAGCAGGGACAGGGAAGATGGTTAAAATTGATGGGAAGATGGATGGAGCCAAATACAGGACCATTCTGGAAGAAAACCTGATGGAGTCTGCAAAAGACCTGAGACTGGGACGGAGATTTGTCTTCCAACAAGACAATGATCCAAAACATAAAGCAAAATCTACAATGGAATGGTTCACAAATAAACATATCCAGGTGTTAGAATGGCCAAGTCAAAGTCCAGACCTGAATCCAATCGAGAATCTGTGGAAAGAACTGAAAACTGCTGTTCACAAACGCTCTCCATCCAACCTCACTGAGCTCGAGCTGTTTTGCAAGGAGGAATGGGCAAAAATGTCAGTCTCTCGATGTGCAAAACTAATAGAGGCATACCCCAAGCGACTTACAGCTGTAATCGCAGCAAAAGGTGGCGCTACAAAGTATTAACTTAAGGGGGCTGAATAATTTTGCACGCCCAATATTTCAGTTTTTTATTTGTTTAAAAGGTTTGAAATATCCAATAAATTTCGTTCCACTTCATGATTGTGTCCCACTTGTTGATTCTTCACAAAAAATTACAGTTTTATATCTTTATGTTTGAGGCCTGAAATGTGGCAAAAGGTCGAAAAGTTCAAGGGGGCCGAATACTTTCGCAAGGCACTGTAGTTAGGAGAAGTGCCTGCAAACCAGCGTCTATGTATATGAATCAAACTTGTTCTTATAGCTCCGCAGCAGCAGCTAGTAGGCCTACTAGTCCAGTTTGCTGCTAACAGTGACAATGAAGAGCCACCAGTAAGGTTACCAAGCAGCAGCTATATGAGCCCAGAACTCCAGATTTGGGCAGGTAGGGTTGATCATTGACTGAGTATTATAAGAATTAATAAGAGTGTGGTGTTGACCTGCTCTATATGAAAAATGCCCTGGGATAATTAATGATGCCAGATGATTCGGCACTACCATAATGACACTGACATGACTTGATCAGAAAGCTTTGTAAAAAGGAGAGATTTGTCCTGAGAATTATGACAATTTATAAAATGTGATTTAGTGTCAGAAGCAGAGCCAGTAGTGTGCATTAGGGATAGCTGCTGTCAGTGTGGATGGCACATCTACTGTAAGCTGTTGTATCAGTGTGTGTGAACAAGCAAACATGATCAGATTAGCTACAATATAATCAGGTTTTATGACCAAATATTACTTGTGACCCATTATGAAAGTTGTATTAACTAGGCCTATTCAAAGGAAAAAATAGATTATGGTGTCATTAGAAAGTGCAATACAATGTATCTTGTTCTTTATTTAATCTGTGATTACTTATTTGCACAGAAACAGATGCTGATATTGTTCAACATCATTGGGTTGTTGTTAAGATGTTAACTTTTCTAATAAATCTACATTGTGAGGCAACACTTGGAAATAGTGATATTTTACAAAATACACCAAATTACAATGATGTAGAGGACAGGGCGCTATTGCAGACCTATAAGGTTTTGATTACATTTTTTTAATATAGTCATTCGTGAAGTAAAGTGGGCCGGTCTAAGGCATGAAAATCCAGGGCTGAAAATGAGTCCCAATCCGGCCCTGTCTATGATCTTGTTCACTCTGTGCTGGTAGGCTCTTCTGTGGAGACAGTTCCTGGTGTAGAACATGTCATACAGATTGCCCACCTCCTGTTTAGAGGATTGTCTATAGTTTAGTCATAACTAATAAGGCAAGGCAGCTTTATTTATTCAGCACATTTCAACAACAAGACAACTCAAAATGCTTTACATAAAATATTTACGGTGGCAAACGGGACAAACACATTGCAACTTAATGAAATACAAGCAAATTAAGAAAACATCATTAATTTGACAACACATGCGCAGCATTAAGCTAACTTGCAGCAAATACACACAACACAACCAAATACACATTAAGCAAACCGCACTGCAAATACAGAAACGATGAAAAAAGAAAAGCACTCAAATCCAAAAAACAGAACTATTTTATGGGCTAAGGTCCCAGGTGATACCCAATCAGCAGAGACGTGTCTGTAAACTCGTGGTAATAAAAAGGCAGAGCGTTCTCTCCCTGTGGGGTCGAAAATCAAGCTGTTCCACTTAGCTGCTCCCCCTAGAGGCCTGGAGAACTTCCTTTGTGTAAACTAGATGCAGTCTTTTTTTGTTGCATTTGTTTTTGGAGATCGTGTGCTTTTATTTTTTCATTGTTTCTGTATTTGCAGCGTGTTTGTGTATTTGGTTGTGTTGTGTGTATTTGCAGTGCGTTTACTAAATGCTGCGCAGGTGTTGTCAAATTAATAAAGATGTTTTCTTAATTTGGTTGTGTTGTGTGTATTTGCGTGTGTTTCATTAAGTTTTAGTGCATTTGCCCCTGTCGGCCACCATAAACATTAATGAGCAGTTAAAACAATTAAAAACCTTTATTAAAGAGAATATAAAATAGATGTTGTTTTAAAATTGGATATACCAAAATCAGGAGTAACGATGTCAGTACCTTCTCTCTACTGCAGATGTGATTCAGCTCGTCTTTTTTCACTTTAATCGCTCTGGCAAACTGTATGAAGCGGAGATGATCAAAGTTGCTCTTCATGCCCAGGTGGTAGCAGTCCCTGAGAAGAGACAGAGTGAAGAAATGGGTAATGGACTTCTTACTTTAAACTAATCAAAGCTACCTGGAGGAAGCTGCATATTGTTTATATAATCAGGATAATAATCAGGACCATTATAATTGTTCAGGAGAAAATAATCCATAGTAGTTTATCACTCTGCATCAAACAATGAATTGCTCTACAGTAGCTGTTCAACAAGCCCCACCTGGCAAAGTAGTCAAACTTGTCCACATCAATGCCGTTGGTTTTGTTGGCCACAATTTCAGGATTTTTCCTTTGGCCGACCATTATATGGCCACTGTGGAGATGACAGCATATTAATGGCATTATAATCAATGATGATGATGATACTGACTGATTTCACTAAATTCACACAGGCAGGGCTGACCTGGACTGCTTTAGGGTCCTTCTGTCCTTCAATCAACTTTTTGATGAAATTCAAGTCATCATCAGTCAGACCATACTTATTCTTCATCTCCAGCTCCAGCTTTTTATTATTAGATTCCACCAGATGGTCAAACATCTTTATAGAGTTGTCTTCATGCTAAAAGATACACATGATTAATGTTATTATGATACTTTAATATGTTTTTACCATCATAATAATCTTTCTACTACACAGATTAGTTTGCACTCCAGTCATTCAAACTAGATTAAAAAAACAATACACTAAGACTACCTCTGTGTTTTAGCATGTAGAGATAGACATATAATAGATATATATAATAATTAGCTTTATTTGACTCAAAATGGCAGAACCAGCTGTAGGCTAGTTTGACAATACAACAGTTAAGATCTGTAGTAGTAGTTGTTTTCATTTACGTTTGAAGAATTACAGTTGTATTGTTCATGGTTGGGTCAGAGGGCCGCTCACCAAGAGCCTCGGTCTGTCTCAGGTTTCTGCCCGTTTAATGGACTTTTTCCTCGCCCCCGTCGCTACAAATGCTTTCTGTTGGGGGGTCATTTTTGGGTCTGTAAATCACAGAGTGCGGTCTAGACCAACTCTATCTGTAAAGTGTCCTGAGTGTCCTTTTCTCCTTCCAACTCTTCCTCTTTAAACTTGTCCTCATTGTCCCCTGCCTCTACCTCCTACTCACCTTGCTCTCTGTCTATTGTTGGTATCTATTGTTCAAAGCAGTTAATGTGACATTTGACCCCTTTTTAGAGGCCCGCCCCGTTCTCCTTTTTCCATTGCAGATTTAGTACCACCCATAGGTACAACCTCATGCGTGAGGCGAGCGTGGCTGGTCGTCATAGCGATGCCATAGGAAACTGCCGTGACCTAACGCGACACACACACAGAACGTCTGTTTGCCAGAAGACACATTTTTCAGTTTCAAAAGAAGCTATAGGCAGCAAAAATAACACCACTGTCTAAACTATTTAAAAATGGCGGGTTGTTCAGGACACCCCCGTCTGTCGCTAGCAATGATGCCGCAGTTATTAGTGACGATTCTCTCCGACCAATCAGTAGCCTGCAGGTTTTCACGTCACCTTTTGGTATCGCCTCAGCTCGCTTGGAACCTCGACGGAGATGATACTGATAATAGGTACTTGTTGGCTAGTACCAGGGACTTTCATTCATAATGGAAAACCAAAAAAGACAAGTAGAGTCGAGGCGAGGTGAGCAGCAACGCATTTTTTTAAAGTGAAACACCATTTTACTGTAGTACCACGGGTTACCAGACACGTCTCTGCTCATTGGGTATCACCTGTGACACACCCACCAAACAAAAGACACACCCACCAAACAAGAGAACACAAAAAGCCGTTAAACCATGTTGTATATGTGTATATATATATATATATATATATATATAAATATAACTAGAGACACAACCACCAAACGACAGCTGTTAAACCATGTCGTTCAACACAGAAACCGTAGCCAAACGGTGCACACAACGTTTTGAGATTGAGCCTGCCCCAGTTAATCAATTAGTGTTCACACATGTAAGAAATGTGTGTGTGTGTGTGTGTGTGTGTGTGTGTGTGTGTGTGTGTGTGTGTGTGTGTGTGTGTGTGTGTGTGTGTGTGTGTGTGTGTGTGTGAGACCTGGTGAACAAGTGTAGCATTTTGATTGGTTGTGTTTGGAAAAGGAAAAGCAAGTGACTTCCTGTTAGATTTGTGTGTCTTAGGTAGAAAATTATGTGTAGTGTTTTGAAAAAAAAAGGGTTTTATGCTATTGAAAACTGAGTGAAAGGCTGAGAAATAGCTTATGGTTTTGGAGATTTGGTGTGTAGTTTAGCTCTTTGGGCGAGAGGTTTCAAAATGCGTGTGACATGTGAAGATGTTGTGTGTAAGCAGTTGTAAAATAAACTGTAATGAGAAAGAAGAAGAATAGAACATGCACCGTTTCTTAAACAGTTGAATCCTGTTGAGTTGAAGACTTTGATCAGCAGAGGGAGCCAAAGCTTCAGCAGAAAAGTCCTGCTGCAGGTTCCTCTCAGAACACGCTACATTTAGGGACACACACTGCATGTTACCGGGGATTTCCACTGGATGCGTAACAGCTGCGGACCGGCTCCGCTGCGTGTCTGCTGCGTGCTCCGCCGTCCGTCAACACCCACCGGGTCCGGATTTGTCGCGGAACGGCTGCGGCCGTAACTGACAGCTGTAGTCACGAGGACCCACAAGTTCTCGCGAATTCAGGTAGAATAGAACCACAAAACCAACAACAGTTTGTTTCCATCCAGAGGAGTAGAGGGGAAACGACCCTGAGCGGTGTTTTCAAGGTGTAGTTCAGGGAAATATGATCCGCCGTGAGCACGGTGTATTTTATTTTGAAAATTAACCGGATATTTATTTTGTTTCTGTGCTCGACTTCCTGTCCCGCACTATCTGCCGTGTGCTGAATTGCTGCGGAGCTCTCCGTCGTCCGTCAAAAATAGAAGCTCTGCGTATCTGCTGCGGAGGGCTGCGGACTGACGGAACTGGGACGGAGTCGGGACGCAGACGTTCCGCAGTCTGTGGAAATACACAGAATGACTTTAATGGAAACCTAATGACTCCGTCGACGTTCCGGAGACGTTCCTAAGACTTTCCGCATCCAGTGGAAATTGCCGGTTAGGGTAAAAACCATCAAACTTCCCCAGCTGATTGCTAACATTAAAACAATAATTTTTTGTATGACAAGTTTTCTGTAATTTCATGTTTAAATACGTGTGTGAGGCATTATCTAAAGCTAACTTTTGGTGAATTTAAAAGAAATCTACTGACACAAAGTGTAGTAAAATGAAAGCTAAATGTGTATTTGGGTTGTTTTCTTTCCATCAGTGTGAAAGATGGTTTTGCCTGTAGTGGCCTTAACCTCCAGACTGCAGTTTACCTGCTGACAGTTGTCGAGATATTTCAGTGTGGAGCAAAGAGGCGGACAGACAGAAATCACCAACCATAATGAAGAGAAGGCTGCTTCAACAAAGAGAAGAGAACGCGTTTTACAAGACAAAGCTTTGCAAAAGTATGTACTGAGAATTAAAAAGAAGTGTCAGCACAGTGTAAAAGAGACGTATGAGCTGGAAAAGCAGGCCGAGAATCACTAACCAACCACTGCTTTAGTATAGGCCTCTAAATAGGTCAAAGGTCAGATTACCTGCTTAAATGAAGTTAGGTGTAGTATCAGGTGTACCATGCTTCTAGGGTTCAGTTTGGCATGTCATCTACAGTGAGATGAACATATAATGGTGACCAGCAGAGGGAGCTGTTGGACTAGATAACGTGGAGCCCCACGCTGCCACATCAGCAGTTTGAAGCGCCTGATTTCTGGTCCGACATTTGTACAATTACGTATTTTTAACGTGTAGGCTCGTTGGTTAAGGGGTATGATTCTCACTTAGGGTGCGAGAGGTCTGGGTTTCAAATCCTGGACGATCCCTCAGATTTTGACAATGATATCATAAAAGGGCACAGAAAAAGAAAATGAAGATGATGAGTAAAACTAAAAGGTAGTGGAGAGAAAAAACCCAGCTGGAATATCAAGTGGCTCCGACTCATATTTTACACAAGTTTAATAGAACCAACTCCCCCCCTCTCCCCTTATACAAATAAATGTAAAATAAACAATAAAAATCCCAAAACAAAGAAACAAACAATCAGAAAACTAAATTAAATGCCACTCCTCGGCAGACAAACTCGCTCCCAGTTGGGTCTGGGAGAGGTCCAGATACAGAATGGGGCGACTACCGCAGGGTTTGATCTTCGACTCAAAGCAAGACATCCCAAAGTTGAAACACTAACATCAAAATTAACTAACACAGGGGGTGGGGGGGCACTGCCCTGCCCCGCCTGTCTCTTGCCAAGTCTTCCTGGCGTGCTGTGGCCTGTGGCGGGCCCGGTGCTGGGTCTCTGGCTCAGCACCGGGCCTGCCACAGGCCACTGCCACCGCTAATTCATTTGTTGTAAATACTTTGCCTGAGATACAACACATATATCATCATCTCCATACATGTGCAAGGAGAAAGCCCTTTCATTGAAGAAACTGGAACAAGAAAATGATCGGCCATTTTACTTAAAAAATGACTTAAACCATAAATTAATTATTTCAATTGCTCACTATGATCAATAGATCATTTTTAACTGTATTTGCATGTTTTTCCCAAAGTCTGGAATACACATGGCAGAGTCTGAGACTGATGAGATCTAGTATCATGGTGTTGTTTTAAACTCTAAAGTAATCAGTGGTGTAATACTTATACTCAGAGTTAGACGTGCAGTATAATACTATTTCAATTTGGAGAAAGTTAGTACAAAGTACGTAGCCTAATACAGCTCCTCAGACAACTTTTAGGGAATATCAGCAGAGTAAGATGTGATCACACAGCCGGCAGGATGCTTCTAACAAGTCACTGCAACAGGATGAGATGACATGCTGCTGATCCAGAGGAGACATCCAGATAGTAATTGTGACTTAATGTAACACATCAGTCATGTCCACTTGATATTACAGCTGTGGTTTTTCTCTCCCCTCCCTTTAAGTTTTACTCATAATCTTCAGTATTTCTCTCTGTGCACTTTTATGACATTATTGTAAAAATCTGAAGGGCTCGTCCAGGATTTGAACCCCAGACCATTCCCATTTTCTGCATATCCTAAAGTGCTGCTTGACAATCCCAACACACAGGGGATGTAATGAGGTTGTATTAGTTGTGATCATTCAGCAGTGATTATATGTAATGCCCTACCCAGATAGGGCTTGGAGCTGGAACAAACACACATCTAGCCACCCTTTTGAGGACACATGTAGGACATGATAAGGTCAATCATAGCCTTAATAATGGGAGGTTGTTGGTGGAGGCTGTGCGACAGGTGGTGGGCAAGGTCCATCTCCCAAGCAACGATTAGATGAACATTTATTCCTTTGAACATGGTTCTGAGCACCTTATCACGCTGCGAGTACCAGTCGCTGTTGGTTATCGTCTCATAAAGCGTCAAAGCTTTGGGGTTTGCGGTCCGGATCTTTCCCTTTCCCTTTTAGCTTTTAGTAGTTCTTCGTTTAATTTCCTTCTTTTCTGTGACGGTCCTGCCCCAGTATCAGCCATAACTACAGCAGATAACTTCTAAAATAACATTAAAATACAATTAGGCTTATATAAAGAAATCTCCTGCTATCCTTTACCTGGCTCAGCTGGCTGGATACTAACAACACTGGCTTTTCCGATGTTACAAAGAAATCTGTGACCCGTCAGAATGTGTTACTGTAGCACCGACTGTGCTGGAAAAATCAGACCCAGGCAGATGCCTTATTAAAAACTATATAAAACTAGCATTTTTTTCACTGTTAGTCTCGTTTGCTGCTACAGGTCATTCAAGACCATTGTATGAAAATGACAGAGCTTCAGAAACATTAAAAAGTGACATATAGTCAAGTATGCAGGAGGGGCGGGGTCATTCAAACTGTTCTGGTGGTGCAAAGGCTCATGGGACAAAACTGAACAGTTTCTGTCCTGGTTTTTGTCCTAGTGTTTTTGTCCTAGTGTTTTTTAATAATGTTCTGTTAATGTTTTGGGTGTGCATTTATGTTATCTTGGTTTTAGTTTTGTATGGTTGATTTAGTCTTCATGTTTGTCTACATTTATTGTTGCACGATGCGAGACCTGGGGGAAGGGAAGGGGACTTGGGCAGTGAGAAGACCAAGGCCGAAGAACACCTGTAGATTGCGATGGAAAATACTATCTGAGAATTGTTATCCTTTCTGTTTTACTGGAACTAATGTATTGAGTACATTGTCTCTTAAAATCAGGCTGTCATAAAGAAATAACATATTTAGAACAGTTATTTCTATAGTTTTCATAAATATAATCTAGTCTATATTTGCTATGTAACCTGACTTGAGAAACTTGAATTTACTAATGATTTCCAGTAATGTCTACTAATGTAAACCTGATTTGTCTACTGCATCAACTTACCGCTCTGTGTTAATACAACTTGACCTGTTAAGTTTCACCTTGTATAACTTAAACTGGGTGTCAACGCAAATTTCTAGTAAAGTCAACTAATTTGGTATAACAGTGTATACATTACACACACAGGAAGACACAGAGCCATCACTGGCTCCATGGTTGTTGCTTAAGACTAGGGTAAGGATTAGGTAGGTCAGGGTTAGGGAAGGGTTAGGGTTAGTGACACTGTTTCTTTCTGTCAAAATGATATTTTGTTTAAATAAACAGTACTCTTAGTGTGTATAGAGCCAGCATATTTTCACATGTACATGAGTGTATTAAGGTTTTATTTCAACCAAACCAGAGTGTTGATTGTTGGAACAGTGGAACAATTAAAAAGAAACCATTTAAATAAACAATAATTTGATCAAAAGCTATCTTGGATTATCTCTGGTTTGGCGATAGCGATTCTGGGGCCGTTTCCTTTAACAAAGACATGGATCATTTTAGGATTTTGTCACCGTTGGGCAAAAAAAAAGACTTACTGAAGAATATAATAAGCAACTATATATTTAATTGAGTTTTAATAATTGCAGAATACTTGACTAAGTGTTGAATTGATACGACTTAATAGCACTGAGACATTTCCCTTTATTTCTCTTTCCATTCAGGATTGATTGCTTTTCCTTTTATCATTTTAAGGCCTTTCTTTGCTAATACACATTAAAAAAAAATCCCAATTTTTTCTTTGACAACACGTTCCATGAATAAAAGATGCATGATAATCTCAGCTGAAAAACACAAGTGTTATGATTTCATCTGTTGGACAAGTTAAACCACACAAGGACAAACAAGAGTTTTATTTCAAATAGAGCAGGTACAATCTGTCATCAACCTTGTCTCATTAGGGATACAGTTGAAAGGTTCTAATAGATTAGATTAGATAGATTTCCCTTTACAGCCCCAAATATATATTAATAATCTAATACAGTTTCACTCTATGAGCAAAACACAACGATATTGAAAGCTTATCTTAATCACACTGTGATGGTTACATTGAAGACAAGCAAGTTGAGCTATATAGTATGAGTACAGTGAGAAACAGTGATATAGGCTAGAGCAGGGGTGTCAAACATACGGCCCCGTGGGCCAGGACAATACAGTCCCCCCCCCCAATTAAATAAAAAACTCTCCGGGTCTGTAACATTATTTTTTCCTACAACGGCCTTAGAACACCGTCGTAGCAGAAGAGACTTGCATTTGCCGACATCAAGCTGACAAGTAACTCTGTGGCAGATACAGTTTCTGATCTTTCTGGAGTGGTTTACTGGTCCGGCCCACTTGACATCAAATTAGGGGGATGTGGCCCATGAACTAAAATTATTTTGACACCACTGGGCTAGAGTATACTGTTATCATAATGGTTATAGTAATCATAATTCTTATTTCATTTGATAGATGCAATACAAAGTGATTCCCAAATCAGAGCTAACCATATATAATATATAATCAGATTATCACATCAATTCACACAGATTAACATAAAAAACAAAACCCTTCATAATATTCAAAAATCCCTAATCCACAATTTAAATATTCACTTTAACTCCACTCCATGTGGGTAGTGCTTTTATAGCGGCCCTGATTGTAAGGAATACACACTCGTGAGGAGATGATACTGATAATAGGTACTTGTTGGCTAATTACCAGGGGACTTTCATTCATAATGGAAAACCAAAAGACAACAGAGTAGAGTCGGTGAGGTGAGCAGCAGCGCATTTTTTAAGTGAAACACCTTTTACTGTGGTACCGCGGGTTACCAAATTTACGATCTCTGCCGTGGGTGTCACCTGTGACACACCCGCAAACAAAAGACACACCCACCAAACAGAGAAAACAAAAGCGTTAAACCATGTTGTATATGTGTATATATATATATATATAATATATAAATATAACTAGAACACAACCACCAAACGACGGCTGTTAAACCATGTCGTTCAACACAGAAACCGTAGCCAAACCCGAGTTGCACACAACGTTTGAGATTAGACCTGCCCCAGTTAATCCAATTAGTGTTCACACATGAAATATTATTGATATTATTGTGTGTGTGTTATTATTATTGATGATGATGATATTGATGATGACGTGATGATATTGTGTGTGTGTGTGTGTGTGTGTGTGTGTGTGTGTGAGGGCCACAGTGAACAAGTGTAGCATTTTGATTGGTTGTGTTTGGAAAAGGAAAGCTAGTGACTTCCTGTTAGATTTGTGTGTCTTAGGTAGAAAATTATGTTGTAGTGTTTTGAAAAAAGGGTTTTATGCTATTGAAAACTGAGTGAAAGGCTGAGAAGCCGATTATGGTTTTGGAGATTTGGTGTGTAGTTTAGCTCTTTGGGCGAGAGGTTTCCAAAATGCGTGTGACATGTGAAGATGTTGTGTGTAAGCAGTTGTAAAATAAACTGTAATGAGAAAGAAGAAGAATAGAACATGCACCGTTTCTTAAACAGTTGAATCCTGTTGAGTTGAAGACTTTGATCAGCAGAGGGAGCCAAAGCTTCAGCAGAAAAGTCCTGCTGCAGGTTCCTCTCAGAACACGCTACATTTAGGGACACACACTGCATGTTACCGGGGATTTCCACTGGATGCGTAACAGCTGCGGACCGGCTCCGCTGCGTGTCTGCTGCGTGCTCCGCCGTCCGTCAACACCCACCGGGTCCGGATTTGTCGCGGAACGGCTGCGGCCGTAACTGACAGCTGTAGTCACGAGGACCCACAAGTTCTCGCGAATTCAGGTAGAATAGAACCACAAAACCAACAACAGTTTGTTTCCATCCAGAGGAGTAGAGGGGAAACACCTCTGAGCTGTGTTTTCAAGGTGTAGTTCAGGGAAATATGATCCGCCGTGAGCACGGTGTATTTTATTTTGAAAATTAACCGGATATTTATTTTGTTTCTGTGCTCGACTTCCTGTCCCGCACTATCTGCCGTGTGCTGAATTGCTGCGGAGCTCTCCGTCGTCCGTCAAAAATAGAAGCTCTGCGTATCTGCTGCGGAGGGCTGCGGACTGACGGAACTGGGACGGAGTCGGGACGCAGACGTTCCGCAGTCTGTGGAAATACACAGAATGACTTTAATGGAAACCTAATGACTCCGTCGACGTTCCGGAGACGTTCCGCATCCAGTGGAAATTGCCGGTTAGGGTAAAAACCATCAAACTTCCCCAGCTGATTGCTAACATTAAAACAATAATTTTTTGTATGACAAGTTTTCTGTAATTTCATGTTTAAATACGTGTGTGAGGCATTATCTAAAGCTAACTTTTGGTGAATTTAAAAGAAATCTACTGACACAAAGTGTAGTAAAATGAAAGCTAAATGTGTATTTGGGTTGTTTTCTTTCCATCAGTGTGAAAGATGGTTTTGCCTGTAGTGGCCTTAACCTCCAGACTGCAGTTTACCTGCTGACAGTTGTCGAGATATTTCAGTGTGGAGCAAAGAGGCGGACAGACAGAAATCACCAACCATAATGAAGAGAAGGCTGCTTCAGTAGTGAAATGTTAACAAAGAGAAGAGAACGCGTTTTACAAGACAAAGCTTTGCAAAAGTATGTACTGAGAATTAAAAAGAAGTGCCAGCACAGTGTAAAAGAGACGTATGAGCTGGAAAAGCAGGCCGAGAATCACTAACCAACCACTGCTTTAGTATAGGCCTCTAAATAGGTCAAAGGTCAGATTACCTGCTTAAATGAAGTTAGGTGTAGTATCAGGTGTACCATGCTTCTAGGGTTCAGTTTTGCATGTCATCTACAGTGAGATGAACATATAATGGTGACCAGCAGAGGGAGCTGTTGGACTAGATAACGTGGAGCCCCACGCTGCCACATCAGCAGTTTGAAGCGCCTGATTTCTGGTCCGACATTTGTACAATTACGTATTTTTAACGTGTAGGCTCGTTGGTTAAGGGGTATGATTCTCACTTAGGGTGCGAGAGGTCTGGGTTTCAAATCCTGGACGATCCCTCAGATTTTGACAATGATATCATAAAAGGGCACAGAAAAACAAAATGAAGATGATGAGTAAAACTAAAAGGTAGTGGAGAGAAAAAACCCAGCTGGAATATCAAGTGGCTCCGACTCATATTTTACACAAGTTTAATAGAACCAACTCCCCCCCTCTCCCCTTATACAAATAAATGTAAAATAAACAATAAAAATCCCAAAACAAAGAAACAAACAATCAGAAAACTAAATTAAATGCCACTCCTCGGCAGACAAACTCGCTCCCAGTTGGGTCTGGGAGAGGTCCAGATACAGGATGGGGCGACTACCGCAGGGTTTGATCTTCGACTCCAAAGCAAGACATCCCAAAGTTGAAACACACTAACATCAAAATTAACTAACACAGGTGGGGGCACTGCCCTGCCCCGCTTCGTCTCTTGCCAAGTCTTCCTGGCGTGCTGTGGCCTGTGGCGGCCCGGTGCTGGGTCTCTGGCTCAGCACCGGGCCTCGCTACAGGCCACTGCCACCGCTTAATTCATTTGTTGTAAATACTTTGCCTGAGATACAACACATATATCATCATCTCCATACATGTGCAAGGAGAAAGCCCTTTCATTGAAGAAACTGGAACAAGAAAATGATCGGCCATTTTACTTAAAAAATGACTTAAACCATAAATTAATTATTTCAATTGCTCACTATGATCAATAGATCATTTTTAACTGTATTTGCATGTTTTTCCCAAAGTCTGGAATACACATGGCAGAGTCTGAGACTGATGAGATCTAGTATCATGGTGTTGTTTTAAACTCTAAAGTAATCAGTGGTGTAATACTTATACTCAGAGTTAGACGTGCAGTATAATACTATTTCAATTTGGAGAAAGTTAGTACAAAGTACGTAGCCTAATACAGCTCCTCAGACAACTTTTAGGGAATATCAGCAGAGTAAGATGTGATCACACAGCCGGCACGATGCTTCTAACAAGTCACTGCAACAGGATGAGATGACATGCTGCTGATCCAGAGGAGACATCCAGATAGTAATTGTGACTTAATGTAACACATCAGTCATGTCCACTTGATATTACAGCTGTGGTTTTTCTCTCCCCTCCCTTTAAGTTTTACTCATAATCTTCAGTATTTCTCTCTGTGCACTTTTATGACATTATTGTAAAAATCTGAAGGGCTCGTCCAGGATTTGAACCCCAGACCATTCCCATTTTCTGCATATCCTAAAGTGCTGCTTGACAATCCCAACACACGGGGGATGTAATGAGGTTGTATTAGTTGTGATCATTCAGCAGTGATTATTTGTAATGCCCTACCCAGATAGGGCTTGGAGCTGGAACAAACACACATCTAGCCACCCTTTTGAGGACACATGTAGGACATGATAAGGTCAATCATAGCCTTAATAATGGGAGGTTGTGGGTGGAGGCTGTGCGGCAGGTGGTGAGCAAGGACCATCTCCCAGGCAACGATTAGATGAACATTTAGTCCTTTGAACATGGTTCTGAGCACCTTGTCACGCTGCAGTGAGTACCAGTCGCTGTTGGTTATCGTCTCATAAAGCGTCAAAGCTTTGGGGTTTGCGGTCCGGATGATGACCCCCGTGCTGTTGTATTTCCCTTTCCCTTTTAGCTTTTAGTAGTTCTTCGTTTAATTTCCTTCTTTTCTGTGACGGTCCTGCCCCAGTATCAGCCATAACTACAGCAGATAACTTCTAAAATAACATTAAAATACAATTAGGCTTATATAAAGAAATCACCTGGCTCAGCTGGCTGGATACTAACCACAGAGGCTTTTCCGATGTTACAAAGAAATCTGTGACCCGTCAGAATGTGTTACTGTAGCACTGTCTACCTGCCAAAAATCATTCTGTGACTGCGCGGGAAAAATCAGACCCAGGCAGATGCCTTATTAAAAACTATATAAAACTAGGGTTCTTTTCACTGTTAGTCTCGTTTGCTGTTACAGGTCATTCAAGACCATTGTATGAAAAATGACAGAGCTTCAGAATCATTAAAAAGTGACATATAGTCAAGTATGCAGGAGGGGCGGGGTCATTCAAACTGTTCCGGGGGTGCAAAGGCTCATGGGACAAAAACAAGTTCTGAACAGATTCTGTCCTAGTTTCTGTCCTAGTGCTTTTGTCCTAGTGTTTTTTTAATTATGTTCTGTTAATGTTTTGGGTGTGCATTTATGTTATCTTGATTTTAGTTTTGTATGGTTGATTTAGTCTTCATGTTTGTCTACATTTATTGTTGCACCATGACGAGACCTGGGGGGGGGGACAGGGGACAGGGGACTGATGGGCAGTGAGAAAAACCAAGGCCAAGCACACCTGTAGGGTGCGATGGAAAATACAATCTGAGAATTGTTTTCCTTTCTGTTTAGTGGAACTACTGTATTGAGTACATTGTTCTTAAAACCAGGCTGTCATAAGGAAATTAACATATTTAGAACAGTTCTTTCTGTAGTTATAAATATAATCTAGTCTATATTTGCTATGTAACCTGACTTGAGAAACTTGAATTTACTAATGATTTCCAGTAATGTCTACTAATGTAAACTTGATTTGTCTACTGCATCAACTTACCGCTCTGTGTTAATACAACTTGACCTGTTAACTTTCACCTTGTATAAAAACTGGGTGTCAACGCAAATTTCTAGTAAAGTCAACTAATTTGGTATAACAGTGTATACATTAGACACACAGGAAGACACAGAGCCATCACTGGCTCCATGGTTGTTGCTTTAGGCTAGGGTAAGGATTAGGTAGGTCAGGGTTAGGGAAGGGTTAGGGTTAGTGACAGTGTTTCTTTCTGTCAAAATGATATTTTGTTTAGTAATCTTAGCGTGTATAGAGCCAGCATATTTTCACATGTACATGAGTGAATTAAGGTTTTATTTTAACCAAACCAGAGTGTTGATTGTTGGAACAGTGGGAAGATGAAAAAGAAACCATTTAAATAAACAATAATTTGATCAAAAACTGTCTTAGATTATCTCAGGTTTGGCGATAGCAATTTTGGGACTGTTTCATTTAACAAAGACATGGATCATTTTAGGATTTTGTCACCGTTGGGCAAAAAAAAAAAAAACTTACTGAAGAATATAATAAGCAATTATATATTTACTTGAGTTTGAATCATTGCAGAATACTTGACTAAGTGTTGAATTGATACGACTTAATAGCACTGAGACATTTCCCTTTATTTCTCTTTCCATTCAGGATTGATTGCTTTTCCTTTTATCATTTTAAGGCCTTTCTTTGCTAATACACATTAAAAAAAAATCCCAATTTTTTCTTTGACAACACGTTCCATGAATAAAAGATGCATGATAATCTCAGCTGAAAAACACAAGTGTTATGATTTCATCTGTTGGACAAGTTAAACCACACAAGGACAAACAAGAGTTTTATTTCAAATAGAGCAGGTACAATCTGTCATCAACCTTTCTCATTAGGGATACAGTTGAAAGGTTCTAATAGATTAGATTAGATAGATTTCCCTTTACAGCCCCAAATATATATTAATAATCTAATACAGTTTCACTCTATGAGCAAAACACAACAATATTGAAAGCTTATCTTAATCACACTGTGATGGTTACATTGAACAAAGCAAGTTGAGCTATATAGTATGAGTACAGTGAGAAACAGTGATATAGGCTAGAGCAGGGGTGCCAAACATACGGCCCGTGGGCCAGGACAGTACAGACTCTCCCGGGTCTGTAACATTATTTTTTTCCTACAACGGCCTTAGAACACCGTCGTAGCAGAAGAGACTTGCATTTGCCGACATCAAGCTGACAAGTAACTCTGTGGCAGATACAGTTTCTGATCTTTCTGGAGTGGTTCACTGGTCCGGCCCACTTGACATCAAATTAGGGGGATGTGGCCCATGAACTAAAATTATTTTGACACCACTGGGCTAGAGTATACTGTTATCATAATGGTTATAGTAATCATAATTCTTATTTCATTTGATAGATGCAATACAAAGTGATTCCCAAATCAGAGCTAACCATATATAATATATAATCAGATTATCACATCAATTCACACAGATTAACATAAAAACCAAAAACCTTCATAATATTCAAAATCCCTAATCCACAATTTAAATATTCACTTTAACTCCACTCCATGTGGGTAGTGCTTTATAGCGTGCCCTGATTGTAAGGAATACACACAGAATACACAGAGAAGCCTAAATGTGACTGATAAAAAACAATTATCTAAAATATGCTTCAGTTTAGACCAAGACATTTAAAGTGTGTTTAATGATCAAACTAAAACAAAGATATGTGTTCAATGTTGAACAGGGCTCTAAAGAAACTGAGTATATGACCCAAACATGCAGTAATGTATCCTGGTACTCTGAAATCATTTGTTTTTGGAGAGAAATGGTCTAGTCCAGTACTACACTGTGCTCATTTTTTATTTTTATTTTTTTACCTTTATTTATTCAGGTAAGTCGATTGAGAACAATTTCTCATTTGCAACGACAACCTGTCACATTCAGAATCCACCTTATAGAATCAATCTTCTTTTTTCACTTTTAATCTCTATTTCCCAAAACATCTGGTGGGTTGTTCTGGATATTTCCCCCAGGGGTGACTTCCAGTGTTGCAGTGTCTCCCTACTGCATGTAAATAAAGACAGAGAAGTGTTTAGAGTATTAACAAGAGTCGCTCAGAGTGAGAGATTAGTCATTACTGAGGCAGGCCACTAGACTGAAAGTTTTTAGTCAATGGACAGAAAATAAATCACTGTTTTGATGACTATATTTATGATCATTCATTTGAGCCAAAATGCCTTAATCCAGGGGGCCTGGGTGGCCTGGTGGAAGAGTGAGAGCCCATATATAGAGGCTCTGTCCTCGATGTAGACGTGGCGTGTTTGGTTCCGGCCTGCAGCAGTTTCCATCGTGTCATTCAACAGTTTCTCTCTTAGCTGTCATAAGCTAGCTAGCTAGCTAGCTCTTTTGTCTTAAGTGACGGTGCTAAGAGATAAAACAAGCTATGCACCACCTCGGGGTTTAGTATTGTTACAGACATTTTCCCCTATTTTCTTAGATCTACAGACCAAACTCTCTTAGTTATTGTTTAATAGAACCTCCAGCTTGAGGGCCCCACACAGTACTTGTCACATATATATATATATATATATATATATATATATATATATATATATATATATATATACATATATATATATATATATACACACACACATATATATATATATACACCATATATATATATATATATATATATATATATATATATATAGGCCTGTCACGATAACAAATTTTGCTGGACGATAAATTGTCCCAGAAATTATTGCGATAAACGATAATATTGTCATCGAGAGACCATTTGCATCTAATATAATGATAATGGCATAATAATACAGGTACACCTTTTCAAAGATCAATACACTTTTATTTCTAAAGAATATTTAACACTGGAACTGGAAGACATTTTAAATATCCACAATATGTCTTTGATCTCCTTTAGTATGTCGTCTTTCACGCTGATGTACAGTTGTGGAATTGCCGTTTGTGACACGTAAGTTCTCAGACTAGAGACTCTGTACTACATTTTACAATTATTTAACTCTAAATATTAAATTTAAATAATATATAATTAATAAATTAAATCTATCTGTATGGCTATCTGCCACATGGCGAGTAAATGTACCAAAATAGTTTTGTTTTTCAGTCTTCATTTTGGCGAAGGTACGGCTTCTGCTCCTCTTCAGGTCGGAGCTTCGTGGGGGCGGGCCGACACGCACACACACAAACACACACACACACACACACACACACACACACACACACACACACACACACACACACACACACACACACACACACACACACACACACACACACACACACACACACACACACACACACACACAGGTGCAACTCTGACATACTTTCCACACTCCGTGTCCGCGGACAGCTGTAGGCTTGTACCGTTAATGTTCGGTGCATTGTCGGACACATGGAGCCACTTTCCTGAAACCGCTTGCGAGACTGACGAGTCCACAGCGGCGTGTATGTCCGAGCCCGTCTCCACAGTCTCCACCTGCAGGTTGTCAGCTGTGTGGTTTGGAATGAAAGGGAGAAAACGGGACGCCGAGTAACACGGGTGATATCGCTCATATACTTTCTTTTTGACGGCGCCTTAACTGCAAAGTGCTGCGGGAAACCCTGCTCCAACTCTCAACTAGCGTTTGTCTGTCTCTGTCTCTCTCTCCGCCTGGAGTCCCGCCCCCACAAAGACCATGCGACTGACAAGAGGGTTGACTCCTCGTTACGCTAAGGAACCGAGAGTGGTCCTCCAGTCTCTTTGGTAGAGAGAGACGAGGAAAACAAACAAGCATGCAAATGGAAATTATCGCGGCCGGAAAAATTATCGAGCTAATTTTTTTTTATCATGCGATAACTCGATTTATTGACTATCGCGACAGGCCTTATATATATATATATATATATATATATATATATATATATATATATATATATACCCATATGTATATATATATATATATATATATATATGTATATATATATATATATATATATATACACACAACAGCCTAGATCTAAATATTACCTGAGGTTTTGGCAAGCCCTTCTGTTCACACCACTTGAGCAAGTGATTCTTGGCAGCCTTCAGACTTTGGTCATCAGTCTTCTTCTTCTTACTGTAAACCCTGATCAGCTGCTCAGAAAAGCATTCTGGGAGAAGCTTGGACACCTGACAAGAATGACATCAACATAGAGTTGAGAATAATGACATAACAGAGGCTGCCTTATGGAGTGATTGCTTTAGTTCTGACCTGGTCTTTGGGGATGGTGAATGCTATGTCACAGTTTATCTTGTTGTAGAAATACACATTCTTGATGGGGTCCTTGTCTTTCATTCCATAGTCAAAAGTAGTGACCTGAACGAGAAGGGGGAGAGAGAAGTCTGTTTTTATATTCCCAGGTAAATTATACCAATGGAGGAAAGCAACATCTTACAAATTAAATGATAATCAACAAAACCCAAGATTATAAAAAAGTGAAGTAAAAGGAATTAGACTAAAAACTCACTAAAACTACAAAGTCCTCTGCTGTCAGCGTGACACCCCCATCACCTCCCTTAGGGACGGCTGCAGCCAATTCCCTTTCCCAACGACGATACGTCTCCTTGGGGAGGGAGGAGAAAGGGAGAGAAGTGTGAGGGACATGAGATTTAAAATGTATTCAAACTATTTGTGTATTCACACAGTAAGAGTTCACATGTTCACATTAACAGTTCAATATAAAACATCATCTAAAACAGTGTTTTTCTCCTCACCCCAAAATGGAGCTGTTCCAAAACGTTCTTCAGTGTGTATAAATCTTAAAACACCAGAAAATGTGGACTAGTGTGGTTGTTTTTAGGATACAAAAGTTTGTACCAGCCTGCAGTCTAACTGACATTTGATCCTATGATTTGTTCACACTGCTATCACATCCTCTAAATTCAATTTCTAGAAATCTTGATCTTTTGTAGTAGCCCACATGAAATCCATGTACAATACCCATAGAGACAATGTAAAATAAAAGCGAAAACAGAAGAAAAACAAAACAATGTGCACTTATCAACCACAAGATGACCATAACATCAAACTCTGTTATAACAAAATCTAATCTTAACAATCAATTTTCAATAGGCCTATATGATGAGAATATTCAGTGTTATCATAGCCACGGTGAAATAGATAAGGTGTCAAAGAGAAGTGAAATGTAATACAGGCACACAGAGACATAGTTCACACCTCTGTGGGTTTCCCTGGCTGGGTTTCTTTTGGAAATTCTTGGAGGAGGGTTTGAGAGATGGCATCAGATAGAGTTCGACATGCCTTAGCCGTCTTCTCAGTGAAGGGGTTGAGTATTGGTTCAAGTTCATGATCTACAGGACAAACTGACTCAAACACAAACCAAAGAAAAGGTCACACAATCATTCATGGGGTTTCACAAATAAATAATTGACACTGTAAACTGAGATGCTCACAAAACTGAACAATATACATATGGGATGAAATTACTTTTCTCCATAATTTTTTTTTATTTCTTCCTTCATTCATGAAAGCTATCTCAATCTGGCATGTATATTTATCATTACAACTTTTCTACTTACAGAATTGGGTGCCATTCATTGTTTATATGTACATAATCAAAAAGGGATGCCTTTGAAACTTCAGCAAGTGCCTTTTACTCCCAATGTACCATTTACTAAACACCTCCACCAAACACCAACAACAGCTTTTGTTACCATTCTGTCTCGCTTGATCCAATTCCTTTTTCCAATCGCAAATCTTCTCCTTAGGGAAGGGAGGAGAAAAGGTGAGAGACACAAGATTTAAAATGCCTTCCATCTTGACAACTCACAGTAAAAGTACTTCCACATGAATTGTTTTTCAGTTATGGCTCTCTGTCCACACTAAAAGAGAGCTTTTCAAAAACTGTCTTCAGAGTGTATGAATCTTAAAACACCAGATAAATGTAAATATCAACAACTGTATTGTGACTCTGGCTGTATTAAGGGAGCAGGAGGGGACTGGCAGGGTAACCAGCAGTGTCTGTAGTCCAGTCACAGACGGGACTCTGTATGGCAGCAAAGTTAGAGGACAACTTAAAGTGGTTACACACCAACCAGACGGCCGACCGTCAGCAGAAAAGCCAGTGGCAATGATCAGTCGCGTCCCCGAGGTCCAAAAAACTGCCTCTGCACACACTGAGGCGACACCGACATGAGAAACGTAATACGTCTTCATAGCAGCAGGCGGAGCTACTCTGTATTGTTGCCCAAGAAATGACAACTGGCAGCTGATTGGACGAATGCGTCACATGGGTTTGTTTTCTCCGGAAATTCAAAGCCAGACTGTCACGGCGGCCGTTCAGAATACGATCTCATATTGTACTAAAATAGTTCACTGAAACGTGTTTCTGAAAACATTTTAAGCGAGAAATAGGCCATGCAGTTACTGAATCTGTCTTCATTTCTGATATCGGGTGATGACTCAGAAATGATGTAGGGAGACCTCAGAGATGACGACCAGTCCGAAGAGTACAAATCAAGTGCAGCTTTATTTAAACAGTGAACAAACTTTCATGACACTGGGAAAACCGTGAGCATACAGACACGTCTGCCCAAGGATGAACCACATGTACATCATAGTGAATACCTTTTAAACTCTTTTTGTGCTTACACAGCATGAGACATCTATTTCAGTGCACAAGTTTTACTCTTAAACTACACCTTTTATGGCCGATGCTCCTAATAGATTCCCACATTCCTGGCTCCGATTCCTCTGTGTGAAAGTTGTACCCAAACTCATAATAGATTCACACATTCTTGTGTGTGAAGGTTGTCCCCAGACTAACCTTCTCGTATAGTACCCTACATACAAGATATAAAATACATTTGAAACATGTAGGCTGAAATATCCAACCTATCAATTTCAGATCGACAAAGATTTTTGTCAGATTTTGAGAGACACGCTCATTCTGCTCGCCATTTCCGGGAGAATCCCGACTGCCCTGCCGCCGACCAAACATGTCAGGTCGGCCAAAATGAACACCGACAGCCCCCCAGACTGACGACGGCACGGGACACACCGAACAGACTCGAGTCACTGACCTCGCCAGACTGTCCAACGGCCGATAATCGGCTAAGTGTGTCCTGGCTATTAGTCATCTCGATCTAGTCAGACAACGTAGCGACCATAAACAGCACCTTAACAGATGTTGGCTGTGATGCACAATTTCGTTATTTAACAATTATTTAACTAAAAAGAACAACTATTTTTCATTGACTTTTTCACTGTGGGCAGGGTTCTCTATGAAAATGACCTGGAAAAGCTAATGTGGACGCAAGTCGTTTTTCACACCAAAAAAATCTGTTTTCTTGTAGATGTAGTCCAAGCAACATTTGATCCTATGATTTTGTTCCCACTGCTATCACATCCTCAATGTAAAATAAAACAGTAACAAGCAATGTGGAATTATCAACCACTAGAGGAGCACAGCAGCTATGTTATATCAAAACCTGTTTATATAATATTCAGTGTTATCATAGCCTCAGTAAGAATAGATAATGTGTCAAACAGAAGTGTAATGTAATAAATGTATACAAAGACATTAATGCACACCAAGGTCGGGACTTGTATAGCCTTGATTTCACCCAGAAACCTGTAGTGGTCTCGAGAGATGATCCTTTCTAGAATCTCCTTTGCCTCAGCCAGCTTCTTTGCCTCAGCCTGCTCCACAGAGGAAGAGTTAGGGACTTTTGCCTCATCCAGCTCGAGTATTTGTTCAAACACATGATCTATAGGACAAACCGAGTGAAAGTCAGCTGAGTTAAAACCATACACTGTATAGAACAAACCAAAGAAAATGTCACAAATTCATTCATAATGTTTTACAAATAAATAATTGATTGATAACAGAGGCATAACTCAAAGAATTAGGCAATATAAATAGGCCTATACAATAGAATTACTTCATTAATTCTGTTCTTGAAAATGTATGATTATTCTAATAAACTACTACTACCATAAAATTTAGTTTATCTAAACAATTTAGTTAGCTCAATCTGGCATGTATATCACCTATTATAACTTTCTTATTTCCAGGACCGGTTGTCATCTATTATTTCACATGTATCAAGTACATTGTAAATAATGGACGCCTTTGAAACTCCAGCAAGTTGCTTCTACTCCTAATTGATGAGATAAGATAAGATAAGAAAAACTTTATTTTATCTTTATCTTACATTTTTCTTTGACAGGGCAGGCTCAAATGACATAAAATACATAAGAAAGTGAAAGATACGTATAGAAACAGGATAAAAACATTGGCTGTGCAGATGTGCAAAATGCAAAAACAGTGCAAGAAGAAGCCTGAGTGGAGCTGTTGGATGATGTCTATGTTTGGCTGTTCAGTGTGCTGATGGCAGTGGGAATGAAGGATTTGTTATATATGTTTTTCCTGAGACTAATGGGACTCTGTGGGACTATAGTGTCGACCTGATGGCAGTAACTGAATGGATGGGTGAAGGAGGTGTGTGATTATAGTGGCTTTCCTGAGTACTATCCAGGTGTGAAGTTCTGTTAGGGGGGTTGTGGGGGAGCCTATAATCTTGCTGGCCTGATTTGTGATTTGTGTTTCTTTGTAAATCAAATAGCCCAATTATAGAACGGAATCCTGAACGGAAAGTTCAGGATTTCTCCACGTGCTAAAGCGACGTACATGGAGCTACAGTAAAATCATTGCTAGCATGTAGAGTTTGGAGGGTTGTGTCTTTTATTTAGCCTTTAGGAAATATCCTTAACTTTTCCAAAATTTTCCTTATTATATTTCAGGACTAACTAGCTCTACACTGTTTCTACGTCTTCATAGATAGATGATTAAAACTTGACAAAAATATCTGATTATGGTCGACGGATGGACTAGGTTTTTATTTATAGTTCCTTTGCTCCTTGCTAACCCATTTGTATGCTAGCATCACCAAAACTAGTGTGCTTTCTGCCGAAGTAGTACAACCGTGGCCTCAATAGTTTATCTCCTTGTGTGCAGGTAAGCAATCAAAATCCTTTGAATGATTCAGAAAAAAAAGTTTTTAATGTTAAACACAAGCTCACAGCACACAGTGGTATCTACAGACCTGTCAGCTTGGTGTAGGCCTCCATGTCACCTCTGGCTGTAGAGAGAGTGAACTCTTTCCCTCCTGAGCCTTCAATCTTGATATGCTTGTTTGCTTTTAAAAAGGCCTCTGCGATCCTGGATGACCATACCCAACATATTATCACTTTTATGTATACCACACAATAGAGTGAATTATGAAGCAAATGAAATAAGCTGCATCAGAAGAAGCTAATTGTTGTTAGAGGCCCAACATGGGAAGGTTAGCTACTCACATATACTCTATGATCTTGTTCACTCTGTGCTGGTAGGCTCTTCTGTGGAGACAGTTCCTGGTGTAGAACATGTCATACAGATTGCCCACCTCCTGTTTAGAGGATTGTCTATAGTTTAGTCACAACTAATAAGGTAAGGCAGCTTTATTTATTCAGCACATTTCAACAACAAGACAATTCAATATGCTTTACATAAAACATTTACGGTGGCTGACAGGGGGCAAACGCACTGCAACTTAATGAAATACAAGCAAATTAAGAAAACATCTTCATTAATTTGACAACACATGCGCAGCATTAAGCAAACGCGCAGCAAATACACACAACACAACCAAATACACATTAAGCAAACCGCACTGCAAATACAGAAACGATGAAAAAAGAAAAGCACACAAACCCAAAAGACAGAACAATTTTATTGGCTAAGATCACAGGTGATACCCAATCAGCAGAGACGTGTCTGCAAACTCGTAATATGATAATAAAAATGTTTTTTGGATTTGTGTGCTTTTCTTTTTGCATCATTTGTGTATTTGTAGCCCGTTTATGTATTTGGTTGTGTTTTGTCTATTTGCGTGTGTTTCATTAAGTTGCAGTGCATTTGCCCCTGTCGGCCACTGTAAACATTAATGAGCAGTTAAAACTATTAAAAACCTTTATTAAAGAGAATAGAAAATAGAATAGAATAAGACAGGTATAGAATAAAAGCATGAAGATAAGATGATGCTGTTTTAAAACTGGATTTAACAAAAGCAGGAGTAAAGATGTCAGCACCTTGTCTCTACTGCAGATGTGATTCAGCCCGTCTTTTTCCACCTTAATCACTCTGGCAAACTGTATGAAGCGGAGATGGTCAAAGTTGTTCTTCATGCCCAGGTGGTAGCAGTCCCTGAGAAGAGACAGAGTGAAGAAATGGGTAATGGACTTCTTACTTTAAACTAATCAAAGCTACCTGGAGGAAGCTGCGTATTGTTAAAATAATCAGGAAATTATTATACATGTTCAGGAGAAAATAATCCATAGTAGTTTATCACTCTGCATCAAACAATGAATTGCTCTACAGTAGCTGTTCAACAAGCCCCACCTGGCAAAGTAGTCAAACTTGTCCACATCAATGCCGTTTGTTTTGTTGGCCACGATTTCAAACAGGAAGAATTTGTCCTCTGTCCGACCAATCTCTGACCACTGTGGAGATGACAGCATATTAATGGCATTATAATCAATGATGATGATGATACTGACTGATTTCACTCAATTCACACAGGCAGGACTGACCTGGACTTTTGTAGGGTCCTTCAGTCCTTCAATCAACTTTTTGATGAAATTCAAGTCATCATCAGTCAGACCATACTTATTCTTCATCTCCAGCTCCAGATCATTAGATTCCACCAGGTGGTCAAACATCTTTACAGAGTTGTCTTCATGCTAAAAGATACACATTATTAATGTTATTATGAGCTTTTAATAAAAAGACATAAAGAAGTAAAGAAAGTAAAAAAAATTAATAAAAAAAGCTCTTATGATCCTCTGCTATTCTGCCTGTTTTGCCCTTTTCTCCACGTCAGCCTGTATAGCTAGATAGATGGAGTAGTGAAACAGAAAAGACTTCTCATGATCTTCTCAAGCCTGAGCCGTGTTTGCCCAAGGTTCTTCTGGCTGAAAGAACCAGACCGTCTGACACTGAACCAGCAGAGACCCAGAACTTCTCTCTTCTCCCCTGTGTGAGCCCAACTTCTGCCTAAACACTGAACATTCTGCTGTTCACAGCCTCCAGGTAATATGATTACATGCAATCATAGTGGTACCAAATATATTAATTATTATTATTAAAGTGTGCATACCACCAGCCCTCCATAGATTTGGTTTCTACAAAAGACTAATGATACACATACATATAACAATAAACACAACAATACTCATTTAATGTTAACCTACATTTTAACTGCACATCACTGCACATCAATAATATCACAAAATACCAGGAATACCACGACTAATTGTATTTGGAGGAATAGAGGAAACAAGGAAACGTTTGATTTTTTTTTTTTAAGATACAGAATTTTAATTACTGAGCTGGTAGGCAGATTTTGTTACTAGTGGAGGGAGCCAGGCTAGCTGTTTCTATTGGCTTCCAGTCTTTATGCTAAGCTAAGATACTGGCTGATGGCAGTGCTGAGAAAGCTACTTTCAAAGCTTTCACACTGGAAGAAGTTGAACTCCAGCAAAGCTAGGGAGAAATCTAGTTAACTAAAGTCAATTAAACTACGTTGTAAAAACAGAAGAGACATTGACAAGGTACATGTAATACAACATTTAACAAAATATAAACCACAAAAGTGAGTGGCAACTTGAGTTTATTGCAACAAGTGCCCACTTGTTCCCAGGTCATGTTCAAGTTCAGTTTTACAAGTTGTACTATTAATATGTATTTATTATCTATTATTCAGGTCTATTATTGTTTTATTATATTTATCTATTTATCTTCATTATTATTGCGAGGTCTACCACAATTATTCCATCCCACCCTACTAAGGTTCACTGAACATGGAAAAAACCAAGGACTGAGGTATGTGCTGGCACAGATTAATTTGATTAATGATTAAATCATTTTTCATTTTGGCTCACAAACAAACAAGCCAGCACTACATTACAGTGGCTCTTTTGTTTTGCTGCAACCTTGACTGCTAAACACAAACCTGTTGTTCATGTCTTTGCTAATTATTTCCTGTTTGTTTTCAAATGATTTTCTACCTTAATGCAGGCCCTGGCAGGTGGGTTATTATATCACACATCAGACAACAAAAATAATAATTTCTTACCTTCCACTCAGTTTTTGGTTGTACTTTGGTTATGAACATTTGATCATACAGATGAGAAAAGGGTCCATGTCCTAGATATGGAAAAATAAATATAAATGAACCTAATGATGATTGTATGCAAAGTGAACTGAGGTAAACAGTGAAGTGAACCGTATGTAGATCTAGTAAATCTTACAGGCCTGTTTTGTGTTTTCTGTTGATGCAAATTCAACATTTCTTCCATGTTTGTTTGTTGTCATTTTCTCAGCATTATTTTCCATCAACGCAACAACATAATGGAAGTCATGCCAAAAATACTCGCCAGTTTTGCAAAGCATATTTTAACAGTATTTCGGTCCGTCTGCTGCTGCAGGACCTGGAGCTCACTGCCAGTGTTTCATTTGACTGTTAAAAAGTGTTTAGATAATTAAAATGTATTTATTTAGAAGCAGGCTGGTTTGTTGGTTAGTTAGCTAACGCTAGCTTGCTATTCCACCAAGCTTCCATGCTACATAAATAAGCCAGACAGAGTTGTCTCTCACCTGGTGATAGAAACCCTGCTTCCCCGTTCTGTTGGCTCAGAGCTCCACAGCCTAAGTCCACAGGTACAGATTAGTTTTACACCAAATGTATCGCCAAAAGTTTTGCAAAAGTCGAGGCGCGCAGATTCCCCACTTGGTGATGCGAGAGATCACATATGTGAGGTTGCAGTGACAGATTTGAGAGGTTGTAATCATTGAGTTGTGGTTGTGATGGAAAATGAAAAAAAAACTTACATGAGTAAATGTTTCATTGCAAGTTTGCAGCTCTCATTGTGTTCATGTAAATATCAATTGGTGTGTGTACATTTTCTACAAGTGCAAATTTCAAATTACACCAACTTACACCATTACACCAACCACCACCATCAAGTGATGCTGCCTGTTGCCAATCGGCTCGAATAGTATTTTGTGGCTCAGTAATAACCATTTAACTAACGAACTAAAGAGTTTCACCCAGGAGTGTTTTAATCCAAACCACCCTGTACCCGTCTCAAAGTCACCTATTTCCAGATAAACACATTTAGTAATTGCCGCTGATACGACCGAGTTGTGACGAAGGTCCGTAGCCCGCGTCACGAAGCTCTGTAGCAGCTAACTGGGGATTTCCACCGATTGCAGAACGTCTGCATTCGTCGTTTGTTGCGGCACGGCTGCGGCCATGACTGACAGCTGTAGTCACGAGGATCCACGAGATCTCGCGGAAACCTAATGACTCCACCGCCGTTCGGTGTGTTTTTATTTTTTTTTTTTTTTTTTTTTTTTTTGTTTTAAAAAAAAGGAGAGAACGCAGATCAAGAGAAAGAGAAAAAAAATATTTTATTTTTTTTTTTTTTTTTTTTTTTTTAATAGTGGATTTAATTAAATATTAATTAACTAAATTTGACAAAAAGTGTATTGGATTAGCATGGCTTACTGCACCTTGAATGCCTGCCATAACCCATCACTGTAGATCAGCACTGTTTGTTTGTGCATAGCTTCACCTTCATTTTAAATAGATGTTTGTTTTAGATTAAGTTTATTGTCATTCATACTATTTCACAGGGTAAGTGCATAGCAGAACCATGTTATGTTGCATCCGGCTAACAAATGTAATGAAAAAAATGTTAACAAGAGTAAAAATAAAAACTCATGTAAACATAGACATAGTATAATGCACACAGGATAAATGCTAAAAACTGAATTTTTTTTAATTACACTGAGTAATAACCATTTAAAACATATGAAATGATGTTATAGTGAAAAGGTGTGTATCACTCACCCAGGTCATGGCAGAGACCAGCAATCTTCACACAAAGGACGTCTCTGTCATCGATGTAGAGTTTCGGCTGCCTTGTACGCAGAGCTTCAACAAGTTGACCTGCCAAGTGCCCCACCCTTTATCACCAGACACAATACACAACAATAAAAAACTCATGAAACAATTACCACACAAGTATTCTGCTGACAAACTGGAAATATGAACTTGTATTATACCTGAACTGATGTATGCAACGTGTTTACTTTGGTTTTATTGATGTTATTGGTGCTTCACAGCAAACTAGTCTTAAATTAATTTAGATTGTGAATACCTTAAGACTCTAAAACTATTTATCTGATACCATATGAACATACCCAATGGAGTGCTCAAAGCGGTTGTGGGATGCTCCAGGGTAAACAAAGTAGGCCCCTCCAAGCTGCTTGATGTTTCTCAGTCTCTGGAACTGAGGTGTGTCGATGATTTTGATGAGAAGTGGGTGTAACTCCACCGTCCCGTGGATGGGATCATTAAACACCTGACAGAACACATAGAACATAAACTCAGTCCAAGTATGACCCAAAAGAGTCCCAGTAAACCCAGCTCCAGTTCTCCTGAGGGTACCTGTGAGGTAGCTAGAGAATAAGAATAGGAAAATGTTCTTGCATGAGGCCCAATGAGCCCAAACATTAATTCAAAGCTCCAAAGGAATAACATGCTGATGGGACCAATTAGCACCTGGTAAAAAAAATAGAACAAAACTGGGACATCGTCTATTTACCCAAAGGTTTACCACTAAAAAGACTCCTGACTCAGGAGTCTTATTACTAGTTCTAGTTTTACTAGTTCACTGATCAGTGAACTACTTTTTCTTAATTTTTTCATACTGCAATCTTCCTCATCTTCATGGTCCGTGCCTCCGACGTCCCATCATCTTTTGATGTAGACTGGCAATGGATTCATCAAAAGATGGTTAACATATACAATCTTGAATTAGTGATTGTGTAGGTTTGCTGTCTATTCTATAAGCCCTTCAGCTTCCCTGTGTTTAGTCTTCCTCATCTCTCCAGTCCTGAAAATGTAGTGTGATGTACGGTTAGGCTCGATATCTTACCTTATGGTCCATCTTCAATGTCTTCTGGGGCGTTTCAGAGCTGTCAGACATTGTATCTGCGTCTAACCGATGTTAGGACAGTCCCACGAATAATGTTCTATCACGTTGTTTATACAGCTGATCAGGGCAGACCTGTACAAAGATAAACCAGCCTGCCTGGCTTTTATATCTTCACCACACCTACCAGATTGGTTCCTGCCCTCGTAGTGAAATTCTTTTGTAATTGATTACACAAACAAACAAAATAAATATTTCAAAAGACCAACTAACATACCTCAAACTTAAATACAGTTGCTAAATGAAATGCTGAATTAGTATTCTGGCCACCATATCATTATCACCACTCTTTGCTAATTTAATGAGAGGTCCAACAGTGTTTCTGAATGAAAATTTATAGTCTACAGTTCAGTAGTTAGGAATATTCTCTCACTTTGACAGCTGCCTCAGGGTTTTTATGCAGGTCGCTGTCAGGAGGGGGGACATCTTCCAAAAAACCCAACAGTGTTGCATTACCTGCAGTTTATGCTGAAATTATCTTATTTAGTATCTATCTGTCTTTTCCATTCCCTGTACCAGATCCCATCCAGGTCTTGGACTTCTTTTAGGAAGATCTTTTATAGTCAAACTATCCGTCTTTATTTCTGTCAGAGTAAGACATGTCGTTGGCATTATTAATATTTTGTACATGTTTTGGGTCCGGTAATATGACTTCTGAAAGATGCTGCTACATTTGTTCTGTTTGTGTCTGCTGATATCAGACAGGGGGACTTAAGTCCTGCTGTGTGAAATTATTTATTACTCTTGGGTAACATATTTGTGAGTTAAACTCACCCACAAACACAGCAGAATGTTGATTATGCTAATGATTACATGCACTGTTGGCAGTGGTAGTTGTTTTTGTTTAGCATTGCAGAATAACAATTGTATTGTTCATATAGTTTTTAAGCTGAGCTAAAAGAAAAAAAAAAAGCTGGGTCCTGGTGGGGTATGTTTGTGAATGAAACTTGCCCACATACACAGCAGAACAGAACATATTTAGCAATATAAGGATGTTGATTATGCTAATGATGATGACATCTCACAAATGTGCACAGATGGTATTCATCAGGATGAAATTGACGAAAGGTTTGTGCAGTTTGGAAGGGTATGTGAATCTGATTTGTAGGAGCAAACGTCACAGAAGAAAGTGAGATATAGGATAAGAATATAAAATGTTTTTGCATAAGGCCCAACAAGCCCTAGCAGGGTCCGAAATTAACACTCGCCAAATGCGGGTACATTTTCTGTTTGGCGAGTAAATCTCAGAGGGCTATCAGCCACGTGGCGAGTCAATATTTATACCAAAATAGTACCAATACTAACTTTGCGTTAAAAGTGTCATAATTTACCGAATGACACTTAATGACAACAGTAACGAACACTCACAATGACTCCTTCATGTTCATGACAGGTGTTATGTCATAATGACAAATAAAGTGTTACCCAAAGTCTTTTATATCAGAAATATTGGTTTCTTACAACCACACTGCCCCAAAATAACTTGGATGCATGTACGTTGTATGGAACCCATGTAACGTTCTTTGCAGGTCAAATTAATGATGTTTTCCGTTGCATTTCGGGTTGTTTTATTAAATTTCATAGCATTTGAAAAAGATTTTTTTTAAAGTTTAAAAACAATATCCATACTAGCTGATCTTTGACATGAACCAGTCTGTGATTCACTCAACATCCTCTGATCTTAACTATTAGTCAAAATATTTCATAATTTCTGCTTTGTTTGAACTTCATAATTAAGCATATGGTCATTTGAATTAGGTTTATTGACCATGAATTAAAAAAAGCGTTCAAAAAAGTACCTAAAGCATCAAAAAAGCGACAAAACATCCAAAAAAGGAACAAAAAAAGTTCATTTTTCCATTTTCACCTGGACGGACAGCAAGTTCATGGTCGACGGGAAGACAACACAACATAAGTAATTCACTCGACTCATCAAAGAGAGAGAAAGTTCCGTACGGACAGAGGAAGATGAGTAAAATGAAAACTTAATTTTATTTTGTAATTCTCTAACATTTATTGATCAGTAAAGAGTATGAAGTTTAGAAATTACAGTTTCAAAGTAGCTCCCCAAAACTGCTGAAATGTTATTGTCCTTAAAGGCCCAAAAGATAATTATAAATAATAAGCATGAGGAAGTTGCTTTGTCCAGGAACAGCTGATACTCCCAGTTCAACTAGATTTTCTTCATTTCATACTCAATCTTCATGCCAGTAAAGCCTATTAGAATTTTAGAGAGAGCGCCCAAAAGAAAATTAAAAAGTAAAAATACACACTGCTGACTATTTAAATGCAGTGTTGGCCAGCAACAACAGTCCTGCAGGTAGGGCCAACCAGTCATACAAGATTCAAACAATAGATGTTCTCTTTTTAAAGAGCCACATGCCATCATGCACCCAAACCCTAGTTAATTACACTGATGTTTACAAGACATTCACTAGACTCAAAGGGAGAGAGTACAGTATGTGCAGAGGAATGAGTAAAACGGAAACATAAAACATTATTTTGTAATTCTGTAACATTCATTCATCACTCACTGAATAGTACTGAAGTTTACAGTTTACAGCAGTTACAATTGCAACTCAAGTGGAATCTGCTGTTCAGCAAGCTAAAACAATTGCAGCAGCTGACAGTGTTGCAGTGCAAGCTGTACAGCCCCATTTATAAGAAATACAAACGCCAAACTCGCCCAAAGAAGGCTGCCAATGCTACTGCTATGTCCTAGCTGTTTCAGATGTGGTTCTGAAAAAAATTTAGCTAATTTCCCTCAGTGCCCTGCAGCCAAGGCAACTTGTAAATCTTAATAATAAAGTTGAACATTTTGCATGTATTTGCTGCTCACTCAAAACCAGTGATGAACATGAGATAGAGCTGCCTACACTGACTGTGCTGTACTTGAGAGACCCTTGTCAGGACATCTGCTTCCCTTGCCAATGAGCTTAGACTAGTTGTGGATACAGGCTCTGCAGTGTCCATTTTGCCACACCACATCTACGATAAGTCCCACATACTAGTCGGCTGGTGACCTACCCAAGGAAAATAACTCCTGTGCTTGGATGCATACACGTCACAGTGAGTAGAGGAGTTATGACCTCCTCATCCACATTCTTTGTGGTAAAGAAAGGCACCCTTCTCCTAGGAAGAGAGCTCGTGGCTGCCTTAATAAACATCTGCATTCAAGGCAATACTGTCTGACCTCCGTCCACTGCTCCTCCTGGTCCTGTGTTGACTTCAGACTCTACACCTGCATTCTGCATCCCTGCTGCTCCTTACATCGGATCTGCACACAGCTTTGTGCAGGGACGTGCACAGGTACAGTCTATTGTTGCCCGGGTAACTGCCCGTTTGCCCTGATTGGCTTAGCTGCCCCTCTGGTGACAGAGCCTAAATAAACTTTTATTTTTTTATTTTCTTGCTGTTTTGGCTGCATTAATACAATAATACGCCAATCATTACTAAAGTTAAATCAAATTAAATCGCAATATCATCCAATCTTGCCCTCAGTGATGCCCACTGCCCCCAGTCACATGACTTTGTTTTCTCACACATGGAGCACCGCAAATTAAAGAGGGAAAGCCAAGCCCTGCTGCCTTCACGTGATTTTTTTAAGTTATGGAGATTATGAAAAATGCCCTGTGAATAGTAACCAAAAAAATCCACTTGAGCTTTGAATAAAGTGCAGCTTCAGCTTGTAACGTTTGCATCACGTCGCCATTATTGCCTTATATTAAGGTAAAATGCTATGTTATCAGCCAAAGCTAATGAGTTACATGAGTGTGCATTCTGTAGAGCAGAGAGAGAATCAGGGATATGATGGTTTTGGGTTCTTGAATCATGCTAGGTTATAGGCTACGTTGTTTACAGTCAATATGTTACGTGAGTTTTCAACCAACAATCAGATGTGACATTAGTGAAAGTGAAATTTGTCTTATTTTGTTATTAGATGATAAATGAATGTCCCAATTGGTTAATGTAATGAACTTTGTATTTAAAAAAAAAAAATAGCCTAATGTTAGTTTTGTGTGCTTAAGTATGCCTTCACAACAAAGACGACTGAAGAAGAGCGAGAAAGAGCTCAAAGAAGCAGCTAAAAGATCTGCAGCTTTGCACTGTCAGCAGACCAGCTGTGAGAGAAGCATTTGATAATGTCAAGCAACCATCCTACATTATTCATTTAATGTGAAGTTGGCCTACTTTATCAGAAGTGTTTTCTTTAAGTTGGAGTAGGCTAATAACTCGTTAAAACAAATATTTCATTTAATAATAAATACACAGTAAATTGTGTCTGTGCCATGTATAGCATTGTGAATTAGTTATTATTTTATGTATATAAAAAGTTCCAGTTCACAGAGCATTTGAGAACCTTGGGATCAAGTAAAATACTTTTACTAGCTGTAGTCAGGTTGTAATTGTGCCAAATCCTAACATTAGTTATCTCAACCAGAATCACTGAGTGCAGCCACAGTCTAAATATCAACTGGCAGCACTAGTGTCAGTGTTCAGTTTTTTAGCAGTGAAACGTACAGTATACTGTATAAGTTACTTTATTCAGATTCTAATAATTCTATTCAAGATGAGACCTACCTTAAGTCTCCTGACCAGAGAGGGAGGGAGAGCATCACTCAACAAACCAGACGGCTACATAATGAGGGTGGTGCGTGATCCTATAAAAGGGCCATCTCAGTAAAAGCGCGATATGGAAAAAGATAGATGCTGCGGCCAATAGTATTCTTAACTTAAAGGTACATTATACTGTAGAAGTTATTCAGAATTATAATGTTTCCTTTGGAGACATTTCCATCTTTGAAGGTTTAACGGGGTGGGGGGTGCATTTTTTCTACATTAGAGCAATAGCCGCTTCAAATGTCTGTGCACGTCCCTGGCTTTGTGCATTAGGTGAAAATCGACCATACTGTCAAAGCTGTACGTCAAAAAACTATGACCACTGCCTTTTATGTCAATAAACTAAACATGTTTGGCCCTTATTGTAATTCTTATATTCCAGTGTGGCCCTCAGTGGAGTTGAGTTTGACACCCCTGCTCTATAGAGATAGAAACCTTGCTCTATACAGATGGAAATGTTGCTCTATAGCAGGGGTCTTCAAAGTTTTTTAAGACAAGGACCCCTTAACTGAAACAGAAACGGATCAGGGACCCCCTACTACATATATTGTATAAAATGAAGTTGTATATTAAACTGGGCCTACAATAACTTTTAGGGCAGCCTAAAGCCTTAATAGATACCTTTTTTGCATAGAATACTAAGCTATTCAAGCTTTTCAAATAGCCTAATAATTGTCGGCATGATTTTATGAATTATTTTATAAATCATGATGTGGAACAGTTAATCCTTTGGGATGAACTGTATCTGTGCTACCTTAGTGACTACCTTACCTATATGGGCCAGTAAGCCTATCATCAGTGTGGATTTATACTAGCTAATAATATGTTGGAATCGTGTTAAGACTTTTTTTTTTTTTTTAAATGTTCAAAAATTAACAATAATTTGGAGGCCCCCCTGCAATGACTCTGAGGACCCCCTAGGAGTCCCGGACCCCCTGTTGAAGATCCCTGCTCTATAGAGATAGAAACAAGTCTGAGTGGAGACTCATAACGATAATAAATGGCCCATCAACGTGAACAACAGGATACTGACGCTGTTGGCTGTGGGGTTTAGAGAAAAAAATGAATGGAGCTGGTGTCATCACATGGCCTGAAGGTAAACTTGCTCAGGTGATAATAGTTGGTGGTGGGATGGTTGGTGGGGTATTTAATGGAACAGAAAAGTTTTATTTTGTGTCTGTCCACTTTGAATGAAAATAAAAAATGTTGACCCGGACAAACAGCAAGTTCATGGTCGACGGGAAGACAACACAAGAGTTACTTACACTGATGTCTGTAAGTAATTCACTCGACTCATCAAAGAGAGAGAAAGTTCAGTACCTTCAGAGGAAGATGAGTAAAACGAAAACCTAACTTTTTAACATTCCTTCAACAGTAAAGAGTATAGAGATTAGAAATTACAGTTTCAAAGTAGCTCCTCAACACTGCTGAGATGTTATTGTCCACAGTGGATTCGACTGAGTCCTTAAAGGCCCAAAAGATAATTATAAATAATAAGCATGAGGAAGTTGCTTTGTCCAGGAACAGCTGATACTGCCAGTTCAACTAGATTTTCTTCATTTCATACTCAATCTTCCTGCCAGTAAAGATTAATTTTAAAGAATTTTAGAGAGAGCGCCCAAAAGAAAATTAAAAAGTAAAAATAGACACTGCTGACTATTTAAATGCAGTGTTGGCCAGCAACAACAGTCCTGCAGGTAGGGCCAACCAGTCATACAAGATTCAAACAATAGATGTTCTCTTTTTAAAGAGCCACATGCCATCATGCACCCACAGCCTAGTTAATTACACTGATGTTTAAAAGTCATTCACTCGAATCAAAGGGAGAGAGTACAGTATGTGCAGAGGAAGAGGTGTAAAACGGAAACATAAAACATTATTTTTTAATTCTGTAACATTCATTCAAATTTACAAATTACAGCTGTTACAATTAAAACTCAAGTGGAGCTAAAACGATTGCAGCAGCTGACAGTGTTGCAGTGCAAGCTGTAGAGCCCCATTTATAAGAAACACAAATGCCAAACTCGCCCTAAGAAGGCTGCCAATGCTAATGCTACGTCCTCTCATAGCTGTTTCAGATGTGGTTCTGAAAAAAATTTAGTTAATTTCCCTCAGTGCCCTGCAGCCAATGCAACTTGTAAATCTTAATAATAAAGTTGAACATTTTGCATGTGTTTGCTGCTCACTCAAAACCAGTGAGGAACATGAGATAGAGCTGCCTACACTGACTGTGCTGTACTTGAGAGACCGTTGTCAGTACATCTGCTTCCCTTGCCAATGAGCTTAGACTAGTTGCAGAGATGGGAAGTAGCCTAACGAAGTACAAATACTTCGTTACTGTACTTAAGTAGATTTTTCGGATATTTCTACTTTACTTTACTATTTTTTTTGTGGCGACTTTTTACTTTTACTACTTACATTTTAACACGAATATCGGTACTTTCTACTCCTTACATTTTTAAAATTGGCTCGTTACTTTAGTTTTGTACAAGAGGTCGTAATGTCGGAGAATAGCGCGGACACGCGCCTCACACCGCGGCGGCAGCGTGCGTACACACAGAAAAAAGTGAGAAAAAAAAGAAGAGAGACTGCTATCCGGAGGATAATCAGTTGAGATCGTTATTGTGTGGTCCGCCAACTGTAAGTCGTATAACTTATGTTGTCAGTTCATTTAAGCCTGTTGTTGTATTGGTCTATAGTTCCTGCACAGTTAAAGTAGGTTAGCTAGTGATTTAGTTGTTTGTGTTCTTCACCTGTTAGCTAGGTTTCACGTTGCTACATAACGCGTCATTCCCAAGCATCAAAAGATAGAAGACACACCTGGGGGAAGTTTGAAACCAGCATCAGATTTAAATACGGTCCTAATCTAGTCCTCATTAGCAAATTTCAAATAATTTCACTGGAGTTACCGTTATTATTTTTCACGTGATCAATACTGAATTCAATCTAATTGAATGGGAATATACTGTAGGCTACGTTGCATGTAACGCACCACTACAAGACGACTCGACAGATTCGGCCGCATTCTGCATTCATTTGCGGCAAATAATTGCAGCATGATGGTGGTAACGTTAGCACTAGTAGTATGGACGGCGACATGATTGAAAATGAAGAAAACGGAGATCCCAGAGATTAGGCAGACAAGCAGCAAGACATTCCCAATCATCCCTGGCCTTATCTGAGAGAGATGTTTGAGATAGGCTAGGAGGCATCAAGTATGGATCTGTGAATTCTCACAGAATCACAATTGAATTCATATCTTGCTACTCAGTCAGAATCTTACTAAGCTGGAGTCCCAGTCTCTGTCACAATAATCATATATGTGATGTTTGGCAGACATCCATTTAAAATGTAGACAATGACATATAAAGAGCCTGGTTTTTATGTCCACTGAAGTTTCTCAGCTTGCACTCTAGTAACGTGTGTGGTCCAGGTAGCTTTGCATAAAAAGTGGTTGTCATTCGCAAGGCTACTTTTACTTTTATACTTTAAGTACTTTTCAAAGCCTGTACTTTGTTACTTTTACTTAAGTAAAGAAGTTAAATCAGTACTTCTACTTTTACCAGAGTATTTTTTAACACAAGTATCTGTACTTCTACTTAAGTACGGGAAGTGAGTACTTTTGCCATCTCTGACTAGCCACACCACATCTACGATAAGTCCCGCCTACTAGTCGGCTGGTGACCTACCCAAGGAAAATAACTCCTGTGCCTGGATGCATACACGTCACAGTGAGTGGAGGAGTTATGACCTCCTCATCCACGTTCTTTGTGGTAAAGAAAGGCACCCAAGAGATCTCATGGCTGCCTTAAACATCTGCATTCAAGGCAATACTGTCTGACCTCCGTCCACTGCTCCTCCTGGTCCTGTGTTGACTTCAGACTCTACACCTGCATTCTGCATCCCTGCTGCTCCTTACATCGGATGCGCACACAGCTTTGTGCATTAGGTGAAAATCGACCATACTGTCAAACCTGCACGTCAAAAAGCTATGACCACTGCCTTTTGCTGTAAGGGCTTCTGTCTCAGCGGAACTGGATTGCTTGCTGAAAGCTGGCGTCATTGAAAAGATTGATGCATCACCCCTGTGTTTCACCTATAATAGTCACAGGACGGAAAACTGGTGGAATAAGAATGTGCACTAATCACCGTGAACCTAACAAAGTCGTAGGTACAGACTGCTACCCCCTGCTCTATGTGGATGAACTGTTTGCAAACCTACAAGGTGCAAAGGAGTTCTCTTCAATTGATCTGGCTAATGCATATTACCAGCTGGCCCTCTATGAAGACAGCTGAGACCTCACAGCATTCATCACACATGACATGAGGGTCTTTTCAGATACGGTATCCTATGTCACATCAAAACAAAGGGTTATGATGTGGTATGACAAACACATCTAACACAGATAATTTGGTTAAATGATTATGCAGTTTGTTTCTTATGAGCCACTGCACTGTGTTGTCCTATCCAATCAGAATGCTCGGTGGCCCAGTTCACTTTTATCCCTGGTCTGTATCGGCTCTCGGTGGTCGAATATTTGGATTAAATGCAGTCGTTTACATTCAGTGTGATCATTGACTCATACCAACCCATACCAACTTTCGACACTTTTGTATTTATGTAGCTGTATCTTTGTAGGTCACTACATAATTCTTATGTTTTGCACTGTTTACATATTTAATATGCCTTAAGTAAAACTTCACAATATTCTGTGCCAATGCTATCTATGAAATATGGGTAGCCTATATTTTTGTTTAGTTCTACAGCATAGAATAACTACAGTCTTGCCTTCGATCTGCTCTTTACTGCTGACTCTTATTTTATGATAGTGTCATCTTTTACAGAAAAAGGAGATGTTGTACTCTATCTCTATATGTCTGCTGCATTCTACCACTAGGCGGCACTGTGGTAAAGCAGTTATTAGTTGAAACCTGAGTACAGAGAGAGAGAGAGAGAGAGAGAGAGAGAGAGAGAGAGATTACAGAGAGAGAGAAAAGATGGTGACTACTCAACTCGAACCTCCTATGGCGCCATTTTGTTGCTACAAAGGTATCACCTCCTGTTAGCATTTCACTGACTAGCATACATTTTGGCGCCACTTTGACAGCGAATAACTTTACATCTGAAGTGTTTAAAGACTCTATTTGTCCATTGTTTATTTCTAAGTAAATGTATAAAAGGCTCCATTACCTTGTACCTCACGTTATGGCTCCGTAGCAGACGTTTTTGGAAAAATAGGCTAACGATTGTGTCATAACCAAGTGACTTACAGTCGCATAGTAGAGGAATTACTGTACAGTACAGGAGAAGCTTGCAGGCAGTTTCGACTTACGTTAGCTGTTTAAGTTTAATTACTAATGTTAACTAGCATGTTAGTTAGCAATAATTAGCCTGTGCCTATGTTATCTCCTTACATATACCTACACTCTCCGTCTCTTTAAGATTGGGAATGATTGAGATTTCCCTTGGCACAGCTACCAGAAGACTTACAACTTTCAGACAGGTTGCTCACATCACATTTACGTTGTCTCTCTCAGTTGGAGGCTGCGCAGTAAAGCAAGAGATCACCGGAAAAGTGCTTCTAATATCCTTCACTGGTCTCCATCCAGAGCAACGGGGTCTATTGGTCCATTATATATGTCAATGTGACTACTGAATGTACAGTGCTTTGCTACCATGCTTCCTACTAAGAAGTGTTGTAATAATGTAAATGCTTAGTGTTGAAGTAAACTGCACTTGTTGAACATTCAGGTGTTCTTCTATTCACCAGCCTACACTACACAAGGTTTCTGCCTGTTTAAAATAAGTTTTTCCTCACCGCTGCTGCACCAAATGTTTGCTCTGTAGAGTGTGGTCTAGACCTACTCTATCTGTTAAGATAACTTTATTTGACATGATTTGACACTATAAATTAAATTGAATTGAAAATTGAATATAGTTTTTAAGCTGAGCTATTGATTAACCCCTATTTGCCACCGGGCGCGTCTGCTCTCTGGGAGTGGAGAGAAAACCACAGCTGTGGACCTGACTGACTGATGTGTTGCATAAAGAAACAAGTTTATTCAGCAGCATGTCATCTCACCCTGTTGTCGCGACTTGTTCGAAGCATCCTGCCAGCAGTGTGATCACATCTTACTCTGCTGATATTCCCTAAAAGTTGTCTGAGGAGCTGTATTAGGCTACTTACTTTGTACTAACTTTCTCCAAATTGCAATAGTATTATAGTCTGGTCCTACCAGACTCTCGTACATTTCATTACTCCAGAGAGTCTGGCCACGCTCCATTGACAAGTGTTAACTTCCTTGAAGGCGGGTACTCCGTTGAATGATTCCATCATTTTCCCTTCCTGCCCTGACTTTGAGGTGTAAGGTGTGTGCTGGATTTGCTTACAGAAGCATCGTAGGTTTTGTGTTATGTGTTGAACTTAAAGACACACGGCCAAAAGATGGGGAGATGGGGGTGACAAGTGATAGTGTACAAACACACTATCCATCCACTCACATGAAGGAAAAAACATAAAAAGGAGAAGCCTGACTGCTAAGAGTTTACCAGTTTTGTTGTTGTTTCAAGCTGTTAGATAAGCTATCTGGCTGTGTATAGTTAGCTGCTTAGCAAATAATGTCCTTGATGCACTATAGAGATAACAATGTTGCTCTGTAGAGATAGAAATGTTGCCGTTGTTCTACAGAGATAAAAATGTTGCTTTATACAGATGGAAACGTTGCTCCATACAGATAGAAACATTGCTCTACAGAGATAAAAACGTTGCTCTATACAGATGGAAACGTTGCTCTATACAGATGGAAACGTTGCTTCATACAGATGGAAACGTTGCTCTACAGAGATAAAAATGTTGCTCTATACAGATGGAAACGTTGCTCCATACAGATGGAAACGTTGCTCTATACAGATGGAAACGAGTCTGAGTGGAGACTCATAACGATGATAAATGGCCCATCAGGGCGAACAACAGGATACTGACGCTGTTGGGCTTGGGATTTAGAGAAAAAAAGTTCTTTTAAAGAGCAGGAACCAGAGCCAACGCTCACATTTGGCCTGATATGGAACAATGGTGGTTCAGACTTGGCCTCGGGTGTCTCCAAAGACCGTAACGTAAGCATCTGACAACATTACGGAAATGTTAACCACAGAGATCTACCCTTTTTAAAAGAGTAAAATCCTTTTTGTTTAACCAGATATAGCTCAGAAATCTCTATCGCTACACCCACAACACTTTTTATGAAAACACTTTTAGTGTGTATAGAGCCTGCAGCATTCTTTAGTAATACTGGACCAATGTGAAAGATTGTTATTTCCATCAGTCACTTAGACACAAAAACATAGGAAAATAGGGTCCAGGTTGAAAAAAACCCAAAGTTCACCTTTACCCTCATGTATACAGTACAGGCCAAAAGTTTGGACACACCTTCTCATTCAATGTGTTTCTTTATTTTCATGACTATTTACATTGTAGATTCTCACTGAAGGCATCAAAACTATGAATGAACACATATGGAATTATGTACTTAACAAAAAAGTGTGACATAACTGAAAACATGTCTTATATTTTAGATTCCTCAAAGTAGCCACCCTTTGCTTTTTTTGATAACTCTGCAAACCCTTGGTGTTCTCTCAATGAGCTTCATGAGGTAGTCACCTGAAATGGTTTTCACTTCACAAGTGTGCTTTGTCAGGGTTAATTAGTGGATTTTTTTCCCTTTTATTAATAAAAAAGCAAAAGGTGGCTACTTTGAGGAATCTAAAATATAAGACATGTTTTCAGTTATTTCACACTTTCTTGTTAAGTACATAATTCTGTATGTGTTCATTCATAGTTTTGATGCTTCAGTGAGAATCTACAATGTAAATAGTCATGAAAATAAAAAGGAAACGCATTGAATGAGAAGGTGTGTCCAAACCTTTGGCCTGTACTGTACGAGCAGAACTGACATACCAATTCACTAAGCCTGGGTGAGACCATGCCCCGGTTCATGCTGTGCATGTAAACTCACTGTGTGAAGTTAGTAGAGGGGAGCCATGACTGACTGTACTTTCTGTCTGCTGTGTTTTCAGCTTCAAAATGGAAGAGGAGGATCTCTGCTGTCCGGTCTGCCATGACGTCTTTAGAGATCCTGTTGTTCTGTCATGTAGCCACAGCTTCTGTAAAGACTGTCTGCAGAAATGGTGGACGCAGAAACCAACACAGGAGTGTCCAGTTTGTAAGAAAAGATCTTTGTTTGAACCACCTTGTAACCTGGTGTTAAAGAACCTGTGTGAGGCCTTCTTACTGGAGAGAGATCAGGAAGCTTCAGAGGCTCCCTGCAGTCTGAACTCTGACAAGCACAACCTCTTCTGTCTGGACCATCAACAGCCAGCGTGTCTCGTCTACAGAGATTCAGAAAACCCCTCCAACCACAAATTCAGACCCATCAGTAAAGCTGCACGACAACACAGGAAGAAACTTCAGAAAACTCTGGAGCCCGTAAAGGACAAGCTGCAGCTTTTCAAAGAAGTTAAAGTGAAGTGTGATCAAACAGCTGAATACATGAAGGCCCAGGCCCGACGCACAGAGAGGCAGATTAAGGAGCAGTTTAAGAAGCTGCGCCAGTTTCTAGAAGAGGAAGAGGAGGCCCGTATGGCTGCACTGAGGGAGGAAGAAGAGCAGAAGAGTCAGAGGATGAAGGAGAAGATGGACGCTCTGATCAGAGAGATAGCAGCTCTTTCAGACACAGTCAGAGCCACATAGGAGCAGCTGAGAGCTGATGATGTTTTATTCCTGCACAACTACAAGGCTGCAGTGCAAAGAGTCCAGCAGCACACCCTGCTGGATGCTCCACAGCTGCTCTCAGGAGTTCTGATAGACCAGGCCAAACACCTGGGCAACCTGAGCTTCCACATCTGGAACAAGATGAAGGACATGGTCTCCTACACTCCTGTGATTCTGGACCCAAACACTGTTCATTATAGACTCGACCTGTCTGAAGATCTGACCACTGTGAACGTAGGATATGGAAACCAGCTTCCTGATAATCCAGAGAGGTTTGGTAAACACTGGTGTGTCCTGGGCTCTGAGGGCTTTACCTCAGGGATTCACAGCTGGGACGTCGAGGTTAAAGACAGTTGTTTCTGGGACGTGGGCGTGTTCGCAGAGTCTGCCGAGAGGAAGGGAGACACAAAGTCTGGATTATGTGCAATGGGGGCCTGTGATGGTGAATACTCTGCAGTCCATGTTCTCGTACTGAAGACGGAGCTCGAGAGGCTCAGAGTGACTCTGGACTGGAACAGAGGAAAGCTGTCGTTCTCTGATGCTGATACTAAAGCACACATATACACCTACACACACACTTTCACTGAGAGGATGTTTCCATACATTTTACATACTGATGAAATGAAGATATTACCAGTGAAGCTGTGTGTGACAATGGAACCGAGCATCTAGAGATAAAGAAGATGATTATATTCATGTTGTTTATTTCTTAAAGGGAAAAATCACTGAATTTAACATCTTAATCCACACTTGTCTTCCTGCTGTCTCATTATTACAGATACCTTTTATTTTTCTTACACTTTTTTTTTTATTGTTATTCAGTTTGAAAATCTGCTTTTTGTTTCTGTTGTCGACGCCTTTCATTTGTAAAATTATTTCATTTAGTTTTAGATCTTTTGGTTCATTTAGCAATTTTCTTTTTTGCTGATAATGTTTCATTTTAAATTGTTTTATTATTTGGACTAGGTGTGTGTGTGTGGAGCCATGAAGACCAGCAAATACTTTGTAGAAGTTGATTTGATCCAAATAAAGAAAAAAAGAAACAATTTATCAATAACTGCATGTTTTCATGATTCATTTTTCCCGATCTAACAACCTTTATTTTAAATTGTAGTCCTGATTATAAAGTTTCCAAACATTAAAATCAATGCTTAATTACATTAATGTTTACAATTTATACAAATTAATTATCCATAATATATAAGGCCTTTTCTGTTGAAAAAAAATCTATTTAAGGTAGACATCTCAGTTTGGAGTCAGATTTCAAATAATGTTGGTGAGTTAGTCACTGGATCTTTCTCTGCTGTGTTTACCTTCATAAAACAAAAATTGTCTCAAATAAATATCAACAAAGAGAAAATTATAATCACAAATGTCCCAAAACCCCAGAAACTGAAAGTAACATCTCATTTCTGATGACTGATTTGAATGTAATTAGTTCTGCAGATATTTGGTCATAAACCAAAGTATTGGACACATTCAGATGTTGACCTGATGATGGCGCTAGATGTAAAGTCAGAAGATCACCAAAGCTATTACAATCCCGAGGGGAACCTGAATGTCTATATAACGTTTCATATTTAATAGTTGTCAAGATATTTCAGAGTGGAGCAAAGAGGCGGACAGACAAATCACCAACCATAATGAAGAGAAGGCTGCTTCAACAAAGAGAAGAGAACATGTTTTACAAGACAAAGCTTTGCAAAAGTATGTACTGAGAATTAAAAAGAAGTGCCAGCACAGTGTAAAAGAGACATATGAGCTGGAAAAGCAGGCCGAGAAACAGAGGCTGAAGACTTTTAGATGAAAGCATCTCTTTAATTAATGTTACATTCCTTTGTTTTCAGAAGGAGTCATATCAAACATCTGATAAACTGGAACTTGTTGTCACTTTACTTCATACAGTGTAAGTCCTGTTTGCAGAAAAGGAACTATACTCACTATAAGCACAAATGATGAGAAGCGCTGGCATGACCTGAGTTTAAAATCTTAACTGTCAGCAGGTAAACATAAAATTACAGAAAACATGTCATACAAAAAATATTGTTTTAATGTTTGCAATCAGCTGGGGAAGTTTGATGGTTTTTACCCTAACATGCAGTGTGTGTCCCTAAATGTAGCGTGTTCTGAGAGGAACCTGCAGCAGGACTTTTCTGCTGAAGCTTTGGCTCCCTCTGCTGATCAAAGTCTTCAACTCAACAGGATTCAACTGTTTAAGAAACGGTGCATGTTCTATTCTTCTTCTTTCTCATTACAGTTTATTTTACAACTGCTTACACACAACATCTTCACATGTCACACGCATTTTGAATACTCTCGCTCAAAGAGCTAAACTACACACCAAATCTCCAAAATCATAAGCTATTTCTCAGCCTTTCACTCAGTTTTCAATAGCATAAAACCCTTTTTTTTTTCAAAACACTACACATAATTCTCTACCTAAGACACACAAATCTAACAGGGAGTCACTTGCTTTTCCTTTTCCAAACACAACCAATCAAAATGCTACACTTGTTCACCAGGTCACACACACACACACACACACACACACACACACACAAAAAAACACACACACACACACACACACACACACACACACACACACACACACACACACACACACACACACACACACACACACACACACACACACACACACACACACACACACACACACACACACACCTTACATGTGTGAACTGTAATTTGTGTGATTCGCTCCCAGTTCAATCTCAATCTCTGTGCACCGTTTGGCTACAGTTTCTGTGTTGAACGACATGGTTTAACAGCTTTATGTTTTCTCTCGTTTGGTGGGTGTGTCTCTCGTTTGGTGGGTGTGTCACAGGTGATACCCAATGAGCAGAGACGTGTCTGTAAACCCGTGGTAATACAGTAAAAAGGCAGAGCGCCTGCACACACAACAGGGTGTCAAACCCACCCCCGTTTCAGTTTAAAAAACCTTGTTGCCACTTTTTGTCGGGGCTGAACGTGGCCCTGATCACTAACCAACCACTGATTACCATGTCATACAGTTTTGCATGTCATCTACAGTGAGATGAACATATAATGGTGACCAGCAGAGGGAGCTGTTGGACTAGATAACGTGGAGCCCCACGCTGCCACATCAGCAGTTTGAAGCACCTGATTTCTGGTCCGACATTTGTACAATTACGTATTTTTAAACGTGTAGGCTCGTTGGTTAAGGGGTATGATTCTCACTTAGGGTGCGAGAGGTCTGGGTTTCAAATCCTGGACGAGCCCTCAGATTTTGACAATGATATCATAAAAGGGCACAGAAAAAGAAAATGAAGATGATGAGTAAAACTAAAAGGTAGTGGAGAGAAAAACCCCAGCTGGAATATCAAGTGGCTCTGACTCATATTTTACACAAGTTTAATAGAACCAACTCCCCCCCTCTCCCCTTATATAAATAAATGTAAAATAAACAATAAAAATCCCAAAACAAAGAACAATCAGAAAACTAAATTAAATGCCACTCCTCGGCAGACAAACTCCCTCCCAGTTGGGTCTGGGAGAGGTCCAGATACAGAATGGGGCGACTACCGCAGGGTTCAATCTTCGACTCAAAGCAAGACATCCCAAAGTTGAAACACTAACATCAAAATGAACTAACACAGGGGGTGGGGGGGGCACTGCCCTGCCCCGCCTGTCTCTTGCCAAGTCTTCCTGGCGTGCTGTGGCCTGTGGCGGGCCCGGTGCTGGGTCTCTGGCTCAGCACCGGGCCTGCCACAGGCCACTGCCACCGCTAATTCATTTGTTGTAAATACTTTTCCTGAGATACAACACATATATCATCATCTCCATACATGTGCAAGGAGAAAGCCCTTTCACTGAAGAAACTGGAACAAGAAACATTTTTCAAGCGTTACTTGAAAAATTACTTCAACCATAAATGAATTATGTAAATTGGTCATTATGATCAATAGATAATTTTTAACTAAATTTGCATATTTTCCCAAAGTCTAAAATACACATGGCAGAGTCTAAGGCTGATGAGATCTAGTATCATAGGGTAGTGTTGATCACTCTGAAATGATCAGTGGCGTAATACTTATATTCAGAGTTAGACGTGCAGTATAATACTATTGCAATTTGGAGAAAGTTAGTACAAAGTACGTAGCCTAATACAGCTCCTCAGACAACTTTTAGGGAATATCAGCAGAGTAAGATGTGATCACACTTCTGGCAGAATGCTTTCAACAAGTCGCGGCAACAGGGTGAGATGACATGCTGCTGATCCAGAGGAGACATCCAGATACTAATTGTGACTTAATATCATGTCCACTTGATACTGCAGCTGTGGTTTTTCTCTCCCCTCCCTTTAAGTTTTACTCAAATCTGAAGGGCTCGTCCAGGATTTGAACCCCAGACCATTCCCATTTTCTGCATATCCTAAAGTGCTGCTTGACAATCCCAACACACGGGGGATGTAATGAGGTTGTATTAGTTGTGATCATTCAGCAGTGATTATTTGTAATGCCCTACCCGGATATGGCTTGGAGCTGCAACAAACACACATCTAGCCACCCTTTTGAGGACACATGTAGGACATGATAAGGTCAATCATAGCCTTAATAATGGGAGGTTGTGGGTGGAGGCTGTGTGGCAGGTGGTGGGCAAGGACCATCTCCCAGGCATCGATTATATGAACATTTAGTTCTTTGAACATGGTTCTGAGCACCTTATCACGCTGCAGTGAGTACCAGTCGCTGTTGGTTATCGTCTCATAAAGCGTCAAAGCTTTGGGGTTTGCGGTCCGGATGATGACCACCGTGCCCGGAGCCCTTTCCAGCAGCTGTTTCACTGCCCTGCGGATGCTCTGCAGCCGCCGGATGTAGACCTCTACGGGGAAAGTGCTAAAATGAGACCAGATGCCGAAAACTACAACAGTGTTGTAACCCCCAGGTATGCCATCTATTTCATTAGCAATGTAGCGAAGCTCGCTGGTTGGGATGTTGGCAAAACGGATAGGAGGAGCGTGGCAGCGAAACTTCACCAAGATGTTGTTTGCATTGTCTAAGGCCATGAGAGGTCCACCTTGCCTCGAGCTGTGCAGGTCAAACTCCTTAAGATCTAAAAGTATTACAGAGGGAACAGATTCAGATCCACTGTGACCAATGTCAAACTGTTGCCATGAATGCCTGTGAATCAGTTACCTGGTAGTGCTGCATTGAGGTATTCAAACCACTGCCTGATGGTGGAGTCCCCATACATGTGGACCACTTTGCGTTTCAGACACTGACTGATGGCAGAGATGTTAAATTGTTGAACTGTGGTGCCACCTAGTGCTCGCCACGCACCCTGGTAGTAATAGCCAGAGGGTCCACACTTCACACTGTTGCACTTCATCTCTGAATGACCTGAAAGGAAGTAAAAGGATAAAGCCACCTACACATGATCCGTGGTAAAACTGCTCTGCGCTGGCCGTGGCATGTTCCCCCCGCATCCACAGCTATTCATTCTAGCATCTTTTTGGGCCCTCCTCACATGAGGACCCAGGGTACTCAGTCCCTTTTCCCCCCCCAGTCCGACGCCCCTGGTTTTCCTATGGGTGGAGGGCTGCGTAGCGCAAAGCCAAAAAATGTTGACATTTAAGACCCTTACCCTTATCCTGTTTTCATGGTTTTGGGCAGCAGAATTCAATGTTTCAGCTAGCATTTCTACTGAAACAGTCTCTGAACCATTGTCGCTCGCCTGATACACCTCCATCTCGTTCTCAATCTCCTACAGAAAGACTTGGCGCCTGGTAGGCAGCCTAGATGCTGATCATTCCTCACTGTAGTGGTTCCAGGCACGATTTGTTTTCTTCCTTTCGGTTTTCGTTAGTCAAAGTTTTTTTTTTTTACTCAATAACGGATGGGATTTGTAATGTAGCGAAATACAATACTTCACTCAAAACGTGATCAAGTACATTTTAAATTACCAATTTTAAAAACTACTTGAAAAATACAAAATACACAACAAAACTACTCAATACAGTAACGTGCCTACTAGATACACTGCTAGCAGCTGGTACCACGTTCATCACTTTGAGCCAAGCACTCAATGCTCCCAGCGCTCCTCTGAAATTGGGCTGAATACATCTCTCTACAGGAGAATGCTATCCAGAAGAAAGTTAAAGGGGTAACTACCATTTTTTTCAACCTAGACCGTATTTTCTTATGTTTTTGTGTCTAATGATGGATGGGAACAACTATCTTTGACATTGGTCCAGTATTAAGCGTGAATGCTGTAATCAGCAGCCACCGACCTGCTAATGTAAAGATGTGAAGGTAAATACAAGCTGCACAATTGTCCTATTAACTTACATTGGAGCTTGTTTCACCGCTGCCGATTGCAGCGATCTCTCTTAATACTGGACCAATGTCAAAGATTGTTGTTCCCATCAGTCACTTAGACACAAAAACATAGAAAATAGGTTAAAAAAAACTTACCTTTTAAGTTTCTTAAAGTGAAGTTTTAACCACATTTTGTCCCTCCTGTTTTACTTTCATTGTCTGCAGCACATTCTTCAGTGATGGCAGTAGTACAAATTTACCTGTCTTTTTTGGCAATACGGTGACTTTGGCAGGTCCTGAAGCACGAATGTACACTTTCATGTTGACACCACTAAAGATAAACACACAATAAATAATCTCTTACACACACTACAAAATTAACATAAATACAGTACAACAAAGGAGGACAAGCATTTGAAATAATTTCATTAAGTTAAAACAAAAACAGCAAACACTAAAACAGGAAAAACTGGGTGAAAGGTAATCATTACACAAAACTCTAGAAACATCACTCTTTCTAAGCTTAAGCTGCAATAATGATGAGTCCAACAACTATTTGTAATTGTAATTGTAATTTGTAGTTTGCAGTTCCTCTCAACTACCAATTAGTTACAAATTAGTTGTTTGTAATAATCAGCTTAAAGCTTTAGTGTGTGACTTTTTGATATTAATAAACGTCCATTACATTCAAGCCATTGTCCTCCTTGGCTACTAGCAACTGTGGAGGAGGGGTGGGGGCACGAGCGCGATCACTGAATGCTTGTATCATGTGGACGCGCTGACAGTGTTGTTTTCATACTTAGAATTCCTCATGGGGGAGACAGAAACTACACACTATAGCTTTAAAGTGGCTATATGTAACTTTCAATTTGTGTTGATTCCAGCGGCCGCTTTGGACAAAGGCGGTAGTGTTTTTTCCACAATTGTTGTCGTAAAGCTGCCATAACTACAGCAGGTAACTTCTAAAATAACATTAAAATACAATTAGGCCTATATAAATAAATCTCCTGCTATCTTTTACCTGGCTCAGCTGGCTGGATACTAACCACAGAGGCTTTTCCGGTGTTACAAAGAAATCTGTGACCCGTCAAAATGTGTTACTGTAGCACCGTCTACCTGCAAAAAATCATTCTGTGACTGCGCGGGAAAAATCAGACCCAGGCAGATGCCTTACTAAAAACTATATAAAACTAGCGTTCTTTTCACTGTTAGTCTTGTTTGCTGTTACAGGTCATCCAAGACCATTGTATGAAAAATACTTCATTCAATACTTTATAAAAAGCTTCAGAAACATTAAAATGTGGGGGGGGAAATCTGTGCATTGTTATCCTTTCTGTTTTATTGGTTCTAATGTATAGAGTACATTGTTCTTAAAACTGTACTGTTATAAAGGAAAAAAAAATGTATTTCTCTAGTTTTTATAAGTATAGCCTAATGCTTTGAATTTGTTATTTTTCAACTTGACTCCAGAATAAAATAATTTAAGTTTACTAATGATTTTCAGTAATGACTACTAATGTAAACATCAACTTACCACTCTGTGGTAATACAACTTGACCTGTTTAGTTTCACCTTGTGTAAAAACTTAAACGGTTTAAGGCAAATGGTTTCCACGCAAATTTCTAATAAAGTCAACTAATTTGGGATAACAGTATACATTTACAATGAATAACAGAAAATATTATCCAATGTTCTTAATGAAATTCAACTAGTATGATTCAGACTGATTAGTTGGATTTGTCTTTTAAATTTAAAGATCTTTAGATTGAATCTTAACTGCCTGTGTCCTGTCTCTCTGCTCCCTCACCTTTGAAAGAGCTTCTTCTCGATGTCCGTGATGTTTTGTATGTATCCTCCCTTGGCGTGGTCGATCCTGGCATCACAGCTCAGCTTATTTGGCTTGTAGCAGAACCAAGGCTCGCCTGTACGGAGGTCAGTGTAGTTGCACTGTGGCTGCTGGGTTGGACGTAGGCAAGTGTTACAGATGGTAGTTTCAGAGATTGAGCCTGAGCGGAAGAGGCTCGCAAAGTAAATCCTGTCAGGCTGTTCGCTGGTCAGCCTGTTCAGCACTGCAACAGCCTCGCTGGAGTGAACCAGTGTCACCTGATTGGATAGAGAACCAGAGTTTTTCACTAACATCTACAGTTCGGGGCTGGAAATGAAACCTTGCTTTGGTCTGAAATTAAAAATATTGTTTCTTCCTAAGAGGGAGTTTTTCCTCGCCACTGTCGCACTGCTTGCTCTTGGGGGAATTGTTGGGGCTTTGTAAATTATAGAGTGTGATCTAGACCTACTCTATGTAAAGTGTCTCGAGATAACTCTTGTTATGATTTGATACTATAAATAAAATTGAATTGAATTGAATCTGGATTTGTTAAACTTCGTCACTGAGAATGTTTGTTCACATATGTAGGTAATACTAAAGAGAACATCATGTTCTGAGCATGTCTCCTCATGTGTGGAAAAGCACTGATACTGACTTAAAGTTCTCTGCCAGCACTGTATCACACTGGTATTTGGCAAGGCAGTTTACCCAGCCACGCCAAGTGTCACTCTACGAGCCTGGGTAAACTGCCACCACTATCATTACAAACTGCCATGCGACATATTTGCATTGTTTTGGTATTTAGAAAATTAATGTTGCAGTTTAGTTTACAATGTGTGATTTTGAGCAAGAAATTAACTGTTTTGCAAATTGTGTGTTGTAGGTGTGTTGGAGTGTTAAGAGTTAAGGAAAGTTGTTAAAAGTATTGAAAAAATTGTCATAGCAATCGTGAAAAACTAACAGGTGTAGCAATAGTAACTGAGGGGAGGGGGGGGGGGGGCTTAGCTAACAATTAGTTAGAAGAAAGATTAAAAACACCTACAGTCAAATCACATTTAACATATAGTTTTTAGCATCACCTCAACCTGCGCGTCTCCTTCCCAGAGTAAAGAGAATACAGCAGAGTAGCTGCCATTCAGATGATCCACCACTTGTCCAGCCACGCCTGCACCTAGCTTCTGGCTGTGCAGCCGGACGAGTAAAAAGTCTCCCCCAGACGTCTTAGGACGGCCCTGGAAATCAGACATTTTGATTATAACCTCCAGCTGATCCCCTACGTGCCACTGTCCTCCTCCCCTCCCTGGGAGAATGGTGAAGGTGCTGTGAGCTGGGTCACTTGTATTCTCCAGGGAAAGAAGAGCTGGCAAGAGTGGAATTTCAGGCCAAGCAATGGAGTCTAGTAGGAGGTGTTCTTCGAGAGCGTCGTTAGCGGACAGTGGCTGGAGGGTACAGAATCCTCGATGCGCTTCAGGGTCAGTGGAAACTCTCGGGACGATGATGGTGGAGTTCACTTCATGCTGAAACTGGCAGGGAGTCTGCAGGGAGATGGTGACAAAGACAAATGCACTGAAAGCAAAATAACTAAATAAAGCAAAAATAAATCCACATTTCAAAACAATATAGTGAAAATTGACTGAAATTAAACATTTCAAATAAGGTCCACCTTATTACGTAGCACAAGGATTAAGACAGCCACAACCAGAAAAAGGACCACGGTTCTATAGTCACTTTTAATTCTAATACAAGCTCTGGCCCTCATAGTCTTCGTCGACAGCTGCACCATAGCACATGACATGACATGACATGTCAGACGTTCAATCATAGAGAGTGAGCTAAATCTAGTCACCCAGGCAATTGTCGACAGAGCTGCGGAGGAGTGTCTGGCTAGTTTTGTTTTTCTGAATCCACCTGTTCTTACTGCAATTAACACATGGTTCATTATTAAACAAATAGTCAGCTATTTGCTTGCGGTATTTCTTGGGGTTAAAATATTAAACAACATGGTTATTATGTTTTAGTTCTCTGTCAGTGAAGTTAAATGTGATGTTAATACATATACCAAAAACTACTGAGTTTAGTCAAATTACTATTATTATGGAAGGTAAGCTCATTCATCATGATTATATAAATAAAAGCATGAAATAACATTGGGCTTCATTCACCAATATCTTCCTAAGTTTTCTCTTAAATATGTTCTTAAGAAAGTTTCTAAGTAAAGTCTACGTCGGATTCATGACGTGTTCTTAAACACAAACACAATTGTTCGCACCTGTGTTCTTAGGATTGATGAATCCCACGTCTTCGTAAATGAAAGCGCGTGCCAGTTGTTCCTAATTAGCATAAGAAAATGCCCCAAAAATACCCATATAAGGACATAACACTTCCTGTGCATCTCCCGGAAAGCGGGAGACTGCGTTCAAGAGATGGTTGTCGGAGTCGCAGAAAACTTGTACATTGCAGTGGTGGAGGAAGTACTGAATCTCAGAACTTAAGTAAAAGTACAAATAACCAGAGACATATTTACTTTAGAAAAAGTAGAAGATGTCCACTACCACAAACAAGGTAGAAATATGTTGTTAGAATCTGATTGCAGTTGGTTTTATTCAGGGATGTATTTAAAGACTTTCTTTAACCATGCAAGTAAGCAAATAAAATATGTAAAACAGCGGACATGGGGAGGAGATGTGAAGAGGTCCATTCAAATAAATAAAATATGAACGCGTTTTACACTGCCTGGTGGAGGAGTAAACAACGCTGTGGAGAAAAATAGATGGCAACTATGATTTAAAAATGGGAATAATAAAAAACAAACATTTTCATTTTCACTTTTACCGGAGGCTGTATTACTGAGGGGTCAGCAGCGCTGCGCCCGGGCTCTGGAGCACCGGAACCGGCTTGGATCGGCGGTGCTCCATATATACCATATATGCCAGTTGTTCCTAATTAGCATAAGAAAATGCCCCAAAAATACCCATATAAGGACATGACACTTCCTGTGCATCTCCCGGAAAGCGGGAGACTGCGTTCAAGAGATGTTAGTGACACTGTTTCTTTCTGTTTTTTTAACAAAGACATGGATCATTTTAGGATTTTGTCACCGTTGTGCAAAAAAAAAGAAGACTGTATCGGTGATTAAAGAGTACTTACTGAAGAATATAATAAGCAACTATATACTTACTTAACAGCACTGAGACATTTCCCTTTATTTATCTTTCCATTCAGGATTGATTGTTTTTCCTTTTATCATTTTAAGGCCTTTCTTTGCTAATACACTTTTTTTGTAATTTCCCAATTTTTTCTTTTACAACACATTCCATTAATAAAAGATGCATCATCATCACAAAAAAGCGGCAAAAGCATAAAAAAGCAACCTGGACAGACAGCAACTTCATGATCGATGGGAAGAACAACACAACTTACACTGATGTCTGTAAGTAATTCACTCGACTCATCAAAGAGACAAAGTCAAAGTCAAGTTTATTTCATCCATAAAAATGGAAATTACCTGGTACAATACAATAAATACAATACAATACATAAATACATTACAAAAATGTATAAACATTTATGTTTAAAGTGCTTGTTGTGCTGTCTGATAGTCTGAGGTATAAAAGAAAGAGCATAAAGTTAACTTTATTTTGTAATTATGTAACATTCATTCCTCAGTTAATAGTATTGAAGTTTAGAAATTACAGTTTCAAAGTAGCTCCCCAACACTGCTGAAATGTAATTGTACGCATTGGATTCTACGGAGTCCTTAAAGGCCCAAAAGATAATTATAAATATCAAGCATGAAGACGTTACTTTGCTCATGAACAGCTGATACTCCCAGTTTAACTAGTTTTTCTTCATTTCATACTCAATCTTCCTGCCAGCAAAGCCTATTGGAATTATAGAGAGAGCGCCCAAAAGAGAATAAGTAAAACTAGACACTGCTGACTGCTTGAATGCAGTGTTTGCCAGCAACAACAGTCCTCACCTCCATTCTGTTTACCTGCTACTGCAGGTAGGGCCAATCATCCATACAAGAGTCAAACAATAGATGCCACCAAATGCCATCATACACCCACACCCAAGTTAATTGCACTGATGTTTACAAGGGAGAGAGTACACAATGTGCAGAGGAAGAGGAGTAAAACAGAAACATAAAACATTATTATGTAATTCTGTAACATTCATTTATCACTAATTGAAGAGTATTGAAGTTTACAGTTTACAGCAGGTACAATTGCAACTCAAGTGGAATCTGCTGTTCAGCAAGCTAAAACGTTGCAGCAGCTGACAGTGTTGCAGTGCAAGCTGTAAAGCCCCATTTATAAGAAATACAAACGCCAAACTCGCCCAAAGAAAGAAGGAGAGGGGGTTGTAGCCGAGTCTGTGGTCTGTCCTGGGACCAGCTGGTCTCTGGCACGGACCAGTGATCACAACCACTAGGGGCGCTAGAGACACTGGTTGCGACCAGTGGCACAGCGGTCATGACCAGCTTCTTACTGGCACAAAGGGCACTAAAATTACTGATCCTGACCACCTCCTCTGTGATCTGTTATTTGGACCAGTTGAGTGATCTGTGGAGTGTTTATTTTTAATACAACTTTTCACGTTTCTCAAAGTGTGAGCAGAATCGCCTAATGTGAGAAGCCATAATTGTTTGTCTATCCAATGCTATTGATCACTATTATTAATAGAAATCATAATAACAATGATTAAATTATTATTATTAGTCGTAGTTGTAGGAGTAGTACTATCGACTATGCAGGTCCGTGTCTTCCTGACTGGTTTAAACTTTACCAATTTGTTGCATTTTAAAAGCTTGTCACATTACCCTTTGTATCAAATGTTGATCTATGTCAAATACATGTAGTGGAGGAAAAAATGTAGAGTTGACTGACAAAGCAACATCAAATGAAATACAAAAATGTAAAAGTTCATGTAAAGTTCAACTTAAGTAGCCTACAGTACAGTAACAAAAGTAACAGTTGAATCATCTTGACTGATCCAGCACCTGATCACCTGATCACCTGATTGTTCAAAGGATTTTCTCTGGATAAAATCTGGAAAACCCTCAAATCTCACCAGGATGTCAATTGTGGCCTGCATAATAGAAAACATTTAAGTTCATGACAACATAGGAAAAAATAAACAAGGAAGAGGACAGATTATAAACATAAAATAATGGGTTGGAATTATATAGGACTTTTCTGGGCACTGAAAGTGCTTTAAAGAAACCATTATTCTCTCTTGCTCTCTCTCTTTATATATATATATATGAAGAGATGCTATTTTCTGATTGGCCAATGGGTCCTGATAGGGCCTTTATAAGCTATTTATTACTATTACATTTATTTCTTCTTCTCTTCTTCTTCTTCTACTTCTTCTTCTTCTTCTTCTTATTATTATTATTATTTATACATGTGGGGCTTATATTCAATGACATTTCAGTTAGGCTATAGTCAAAGACACACAAGATGGCTCAAATCTAAAAAGAGTCTGATCACGTAAGCATATCTCGACGAATAACAATTAACAATAAAAGTCAAAGATTACTTACACAAATCGTTGGAATGGGCCTGGGAATCCAAGCAAAGTATATCCTAGACCATATTTTCCGCTCTTTGTGGTTTTAGAATGAGCATATGGCTTAATAATCATCTTTTTACGGCTGCTAAAATTGATGATACTTTCAAACAGTGGGACAGTATGGGCCTTTCTACATGTAAAGATTTTTTCCTAAATAACATCTTTCTCAGTTTCACTGACTTGGTCAGTAAATTCAACATCACTAAGTCCAGTTTTTTCAGATATCTTCAGGTTTGTCATTTTATTCGAACACACGTCTCATAATTTTCTCAATTGCCTGAGCACTCTGACCTGGAGGATATACTGCAGACCCCTCTAACCTTAAGAGGCCAAATCTTTAACATATAATTCAATTATATTCAGTTCAGTTCAGTCACTTTATTATCCCAAATGGGAAACTTGATATGCAGTCAGAAGTGAAAGCTAAAAAGAAACACATTCAAGCCACATACAAATAGAGGCAACAATACAAGACATGAGTACAAAAAAGATTTCCTGTATGTAATACACACAACACAATTTATCACCACTGGAACATTCTCTAAAAACAAAACAACTACTACATTACATGTGCAAATTAAGCTGAGTTATTGCACATGGGACAAAGGAGTTTTTACCCCTATTGGTCTTAAACAGAGGTACTCTAAATCTGCGACCTGATGGGAGTATTACAAACTCAGAGTGAAGGGGGTGGTTTGAGCAGATTAATATAGACCGGGCCTTGCGAAGAACTTGCTGGTCAAAGATAACCATCAAGGGGGACTGTGAAAAACCTTACCAGCCACCTTTACAATATGGCTGAGGTGGTTTTTGTTCCTGACATTAAGGTTACCGTACCAAGCAATCATGGCAAACATAAGAACTGATTCAATAAAAGATTTATAAAATAAGGACATCATTTTCCTATCTACATTAAGTGTTTAACTTCCTAAGGAAGTACAAACGTTGCTGTCCCTTCTTACAGACTGCATCACAATTCACATCAAACTTCAGGTTTTTAATCAATGACAGTTCCCAGATATTTGTACTGTTCAACAAACTCAATTTCAGTTCCCTTAATGAAAGTCTTAGATGGTGGGAGGAATACTTTCCTAAAATCAATGACCATATCCTTGGTTTTTGTGGAGTTTAATTGGAGAAAGGCCTCATCACACCATTGGACAAATTCATCCACAACTGGCCCATGCTCAGATTCATCTTTACGGAGCATTCTAATGATGACCGTATCATCAGCAAACTTCAGAATGTGCCTGTTCTCATGCTGGCTTCTACAGTCATTGGTGTAAAGAATGTACAGCAATGGGGACAGGACACAGCCCTGAGGAGAGCCAGTGGAAGAGGAGCGCTGTTCTGACAGAAAGCCATTAACCCTAACCCTCTGAGATCTACATGTTAAAAAATCTACAATCCAGCTGACAAAATTTACATCAAAATTAAAATTCCGCTTTTAGCCACCGGAACAACAATGGACTCCTTCCATAACTTTGGGACCCTTCGCTGCTCCAGAGATATCCTAAATATATTACAGAACATGAATAGTGCTTTAGCAATCTTCCTGTAATAGAATCAGGCCCCATGCTCTTATTTGTCTTAACTCTCTGAAACTCTGAAGGGAGGGAGATGGCCCCGGAGGACAACGCAGGGTGTTAGTGTTAAGTTTTGTTCAAATTCAGCTGTTTACATATTTTTACAATATAACATTATGGCATTATGGCAACATTATGTTTACACACATCTTTGGACAACTTCAAGCTGTTGCATAAGCACATGGATATATCATACCTTTGAACATGGGGGATATCACAAGGATAGTGAGCTGGAATGTGCGAGGATTAAATCACCCAGTTAAAAGAGGAAACATTTTGGCACATTTAAAAAGCTTGAGAGCTGATGTTATATTTCTCCAGGAGACACACATCAGGAATACAGCTAAAAACAAACTAAGCATGGGATGGGGATCACTAATATATCAGTCAAACTTTGGCGCCAGAGCCCGAGGTGTAGCCATAATTATTAAGAAGAATGTCCTGTTTGATCATGGGTATACAGTCGGGATCCAGAAGGTAGGTTTCTAATGGTATCAGGGACGATCAACTGTGTTCCTGTCACACTGATAAACGTATATGGTCCAAATTTTGACGACCCTGCATTCTTCCAGAAGGTTTTACGTAGAATTCCAGAGGTCGTGAGACAAACATTATTTGGGGAGGGGATTTTAACTGCATTCTAGACACTTTATTGGATAAACAATCATCAAGGCCTACTCCTCATAGCAAATCTAGAGATCAAATAAAAAATGCTATGCACGATCTAAATTTAGTTGACACCTGGAGGCTCCTTAAACCAAATACCAGAGATTACTCCTTTTTTTCTCCAGTTCATAAATCCTATTCTAGGATTGATTTCATATTGCTGGACTCTAAACTAATCTCCAGTGTTGTGACTACACAATACCACAATATCTTGATTAGTGATCATGCTCCTGTGTCACTGGACATTAGATTTAACATTCATAGAGGGGAACGCATTTGGAAATTTGATAACACAATTTTGAAAGAGAAAAGTTTTCTGGATTATATGTCAGCTAGGTTGCCAGACATTATTGCCACTAATGACACTGGGGTTGTGGATGATTCAATACTGTGGGAATCAATCAAAGCTGTGCTTAGAGGGAGCATTATATCCTATGTAGCATGTAGGAGGAAACAAGCAGAAAAGAGGTTAATTGAGTTAACTGAATCTATGTCTCAATTAGAGCATTCTTACAAAGCCTCGGCAGATCCAGATACGTTGAAAACCATTGTCTCCCATAGAGATGAGTACAATACAATTTTAACTGCTCAGGTTCGCAAACAGATAAGCAAAATTAAACAGAAGCAATTTGAAATAGGAGATAAATCTCAGAAACTGTTGGCACGGCAGTTGAGAAAGTCCCAAGCCTCTCGTGCCATACTGAGAATAAATTCAGACACGGGACTGTTCTTACTGATCCTAAAGAAATAAACACACGTTTTATGGAGTTCTATTCAGAATTGTACAAGTCAAACGGTAATCATGACACAGGAGTTATTAGATCATTTCTTTTGGAGCTGAACCTCCCACAACTTAGCGATGGAGCATTGGCAGAGTTAGACAAGGACATCTCTATTGCGGAGATAGTAGAAGCAATTGCGGAATTCCCAAATAACAAAGCATCTGGACCAGATGGATACACTATGGAGTTCTATAACTGCTTCTCTAAGGAGCTGTCTCCACTGCTTTTGCGGTTGTTTAAACATGCAGCAACTAATGGTCAATTACCTCAAACGCTCTATAAGGCAAACATATCTTTAATTTTGAAAAAGGAACGCAATGAGCTAGATGCCTCCTCTTATAGACCTGTGTCATTGATCCCTAACAAAACAAAGCTGATAAGCAAAATTTTGGCCAATCGTTTGAAAAGTCATATCCACACAGTTGTGCACCCTGATCAAACAGGTTTTATTCCCAATAGACACATTCACTCCAACTTACGACGTCTATTCAATATACTATACGCTGAACTTAATACAGAGTCAGTTTTGATCTCTGTGGACGCTCAGAAGGCCTTCAATCAGGTCGAGTGGCCTTATATGTGTGAAGCCCTGGATGCTTTTGGCTTTGGGAGGGGGTTCATTAATTGGATACGGATTTTATATGCTCACCCCACAGCTAGTGTAATCACAAACCAGGATATCTCTCCTCAGTTCCCATTATACCGAGGCACCAGACAGGGGGATCCTCTCTCCCCTTTCTTGTTTGCTTTAGCCATAGAACCATTAGCGACAGGCATATGTAAGCACCCCAGAATATCACCTGTCTCTATTAATGGGCAGAAACACCATCTGTCGATGTATGCGGATGACGTTCTGCTATACGTAGCTAACCCATGTGAATCATTACCTGCAATTATGGAGCTGTTTACCCACTTCGGGTCTTTCTCAGGGTTTCAAATTAATTGGGATAAAAGTGAATTAATGCCTATATTTTTACACCAAGATAGCGCTGCTCTGAACTCAGTACCCTTTAAAGTCTCTACGGACAGGCTCACGTATTTGGGGGTGACTGTAACCAGGGAACCTACACGGCTTCTCGATGAGAATTGGAATCTGAAAATAACACAATTGAAGCAGAACATAGATTTCTGGAAGACTCTCCCACTGTCACTAGTCGGGAGAGTAAACGCCATTAAGATGGTGGTTCTCCCACGATTCTTACATCTGTTTCAGTCGATCCCATCATGCATTCCACAAAGCTTCTTTAAGAAATTAGACTCTATTATAATTCCCTTTGTCTGGCAGTACAAAGCGGTGCGTATAAACAAGAAACATCTATGTAAAACAAAAAAAGAGGGGGGCTTTGGTCTCCCAGATTTCAGATGCTACTACTGGGCTGCACATTTAAACACGCTGGCTTTCTGGAGGAGTGGTAAATCCATTGAGAGCATGGTTGGAGATCCCCCCAGCCTGGCTTTCTATAGAACAATCAGCCTGCTGCGGGACCTCTCTCCCAGCCCTATTGAACAGCCCTGTTAAGATAAATAAATCTTTATACGGAGGGAACTTTCTAGTACACAACTCTTTGAAAGTCTGGAAGCAGATTAAATTGTACTTGAAAGCCCCAGACATGTTCATAGACAGCCCTATCTGCGACAACCATGCCTTTAAACCTTCGGGGACGGATCCTGCGTTTGCTCTATGGAAGGAAAAAGGAGTGGAATGTTTGAGGGATTTGTATCAGCGTGGGCACTTCATGTCCTTTGAGCAATTAATGAACAAATATAGTCTCCCAGCCTCTCATCTTTTCTATAAAGTCTTGCTTGTCTACACTTGTAGACATACCAAGGCATGACACACTCGAAAACATAACTAATGTTCAGCCAGGCAGAAAAGGAGCAGTGGCAATATTATACCAGTCATTGATCAACCATGCACCACCCAGCACAGATAGGTTAAGAACTGAGTGGGAGACAGAACTAGGGATTCCCTTCTCTGAGAAATTTTGGGATTCATGTCTTATGAACATTCATAGGTGCTCAGTGAATGTGAGAAATAATCTAATACAATTTAAAGTAATACACAGGTTGCATTACTCGAAAGTAAAAGTAAGCAAGATATATCCCAGCGTATCAGCATTTTGTAATAAGTGTAAAAACCAAGAGGGCACCCTCACACACCAATTTTGGACATGCCCCTACCTCCACTCATTCTGGTCTTCTGTATTTGATTTCTACTCAATAGCCTTCAACAAGCAGTGGATACCCAACCCTCTTGTAGCCATTCTGGGGTCTACAAATGACATTGCTTTGAACTCTGGCAGGGACAAATGGCCAGTGTATCTGGGTACGGTACTGGCTAAAAAACTTATATTGCGATTTTGGAAGTAAGATGCTGCCCCTTCATTTGAGTTGTGGTTGAGAGAGCTGGGTGAAGTCCTCCACTTAGAGAGGATCAGATTCATGATTGCAGGGAGGGAGAATGCGTTTGATAGGGCATGGGGACCGGTCTTGGAACACTTAAGGGGTCTGAGGGAGAAAACGGAGTGATGAGGGGTCACTTATATTGATAATGCAGCATTAGCAGTTTAAAAGGGAATTTTTCTTATCTCCTTTGACTCCTGGTTTTACTTTTTGGTCTCTCTGAAACTCTGCCTTAACATCATGGGCATCAAACATCTGGCTCGGCTTTGTGGAAGAGGAAGACTCTTTGCATATTTCTCTAAGTTGCTCTGTGAAGTCATGAGTCTCAAATCTCACTTTACAGTATATCCATGGATCCTATCAAAGCAAAATGGGAAGAAGAGTTAGGGACAAATATATCAGATGCTATATGGGACAGAGCTTTAAGCTGGGTGAATGCGACCTCTTCTTGTGCACGTTTAAATTTGATTCAGTTTAAAGTTCTTCACCGTATGCATTACAGTAAGATTAAACTGGCCAAAATATACTCTGACATGGATGACATCTGTGAAAGATGTAGAATGGACAGAGCAGATTTACTTCACATGTTTTGGTCGTGTTCCAGGTTGAGAGTGTTCTGGGCTTCAATATTTAAGGTCTTAAATGAAGCAGTTGATTTAGATCTACAGCCTAGCCCTACAATGGCCGTGTTTGGGGTAAAAGAGGGTGATATTGTAATGTCCATTGGGAAGGAAAGTGTTGTTGCTTTTGTCACCTTAATAGCACGATGGAGAATACTACAAAAACATCTACACCACCAAAAGCCTCCACATGGCTTTCTGATATTATGATGTTTCTAAAAATAGAAAAAATCAAATACTTTCTTAGAGGATTAACCAGAACATTTTACAAAAACTGGGACCCTTTAGTGGCTTACTTTGAAAGACTTATTACACGTCCTTCTTAATAACTGCTAAGATTTGTAAAGCATACTGATTACACTATTTGCTATCATGAGTAATAAAGGAAAGGTGTTTTTTTATTTTTTATTTTTTGTTTCTTTAGCTGTCCTTTCCTCAGCACAAGGGTTTGTTGTGGGTGGGATGGGGTTAATTGAAAGAGGTCTTGTTATAATTGACATTGTAATGTTGCACTGCATACTGTATCTTCTCTAAAGCAATAAAAATACTTGTAGAAAAAAAAAAGAATGAGCATACGGCATATGATCAATATGATCACACCTGGCATCAAAATTGGAAATGGCTTCTTATTGGCCAGGAACTGAATTACCAACCGTTTACTTCATTTCATTAGTTTATAGGCAGTGGCCATGCAGCCAAAATTCAATTCTCTTCAAAAAAGAGTTAGGGTAAGTGGTCCTGATCATTGATGATGGAAGACACGGACCTGCATAGTTGATAGTACTACTCCTACAACTACGACTAATAATAATAATTTAATCATTGTTATTATTATTTCTATTAATAATAGTGATCAATAGCATTGGATAGACAAACAATTATGGCTTCTCACATTAGGCGATTCTGCTCACACTTTGAGAAACGTAAAAAGTTGTATTAAAAATAAACACTCCACAGATCACTCAACTGGTCCAAACAACAGATCACAGAGGAGGTGGTCAGGATCAGTAATTTTGGTGCCCTTTGTGCCAGTAAGAAGCTGGTCATGACCGCTGTGCCACTGGTTGCAACCAGTGTCTCTAGCGCCCCTAGTGGTTGTGACCACTGGTCCGTGTCAGAGACCAGCTGGTCCTGACCACACGGATCTCCATTATCAATAATAATAACAATAATAATCATAATATATATCATATAGTGTATTTTATAGATAAAAGATTGTGATCTCTGACATTTATCCAGCTAACAGTGCGACCACAAACAAACAAGGAAAGGGGAGAAAATACTAAAGCCGCTTCACAGACCACAGGGACCACAGGGAAGACCACTGAGGAGCTGGTTGCGACCCAGTGTCTCTAGTGCCCCTAGTGGTTGTGACCACTGGTCCGTGCCAGAGACCAGCTGGTCCTGACCACATGGATCTCCATTATCAATAATAATTATAACAATAATAATCATAATATATATGATATAGTGTATTTTATAGACAAAGATTGTGATCTCTGACATTTATCCAGCTAACAGTGCTGCCAAAACAACAGGGACCACAGGGAAGACTACTGAGGAGCTGGTCGCGACCAGTGTCTCTAGCGCCCCTAGTGGCAGTAACCACTGGTCCCTGTCAGAGACCATGGTCCTGGGACAGACCACAGAATCGGCTACAACCCCTGCTGCAAAGAAGGCTACTAATGCTACTGCTACGTCCTGCTTCATAAAATAAGGACGTTCGGTCAGGAGCCTTTCTCATTCTTATTTGACGTTAAAAGTCTCCTTTAGCGTCTCATGTAAACGTGCTTGGTCGCCACTATTGCCGTCCCTTTTCACCGGGGAAAGGATGCCTCAAAATCCGCGAAACACACCGCGGGTGAAGCGCGACAATAACGGAATCGCGGAGGTTGGGTTTAGGAGAAAAACAACGGGGAAAGGACGCCTCAAAAGCCGGGAAATACACGACGTAGACGGGGGAAACAAAACAAAAACAACGGGGAAAGGACGCCTCAAAAGCCAGGAAACACACGCCGGAGACGGGGAAACAAAACGCCACACGCGGGGCGCAAACCCGAGTCTCCTGAGTGAAAGTCCGTCGTTTTACCCATCCACCACCCTTACGCAGCAATTTCCCATTACATACCACTCGCTAAATCTCATCCAACTGCGGCTCTGCCCAGTACGTTACACAAATACGCCGAAGGGTGCCTTTTTCGTGGCATCAGACGCTGAAGGACAAACCAAATGTACTTATTTGCCCTGGGTATGGAGCCCAGCAGGCAGCCGCTTTCTCGTCAGACTGTGTGGAGCTCCTAAAGTCTGACACGTCTTACCAAATTTGCAATTAGCCATAAATTTTCGTAAAACGGCCCATATTTGATTATATAGTTGATTTTTTGCATTAAAAAGTCTCAGAAGTGAATTTGGTAATGAACAGTGTTGCCAGATCTTGCGAGACAAATAAGCAACCAGGCCTGTGACAACAAGCCCAAAACAAGCGACCTTTTTCTACGGAGCCCCCCTAGGTTCCGGGAAGAGAAAAATAAATAAACTGTGTGCACGGTTTTACAATCCGTGGGGACGGATTTTAAACTGTGGGTACAGATTGTCAATTTACATCCATGTGGATGAGCTTCAGGACAATGATTAGGCTACAAGAGTTAGTTAAACCACCTTTTATTATTATTCAACATTAGAAAACTGATGGGATATCAAATATAGACTGATGTACCAAGTACATGCAGTAAACCTCTGATAATTAAAATTTGCACACACAAATAAATATCATCCTGAATTCACAAATTTGTTATTTATTATTGCAGGGACTGCAGAAGATCCCATTTTTAAATAACCATAACCCAGAAACAGGAGAAATTATTGATAATCTTAGTGTGCAGCAATAAAGTGGATCCTGCTCTGATAAACAAATGAGTGAGTTAGAAAAGACTTAAATAAATTAAACTGGTTTAAAAAACATTCCAGTCAAAACCATTTGAGCAGGTGAGGATGAGTCTTGGTCTAAAACATTTTTCTTAAGACTCTTAACACTTTAGCCTCATATATATAAAGAATAACACCACCATTATCTTTCTCATCACTCACTGACATTTTCCTAAACAGAAAAAAAACGATTGCCCTGCTCTGCCTCTGATTGGCTAGTACTCGTTGCCATCTGGGTCATAGCCAATTAGAAGCAGGATGTGGGTGGGAAACAACTCTGCTGTCTCCTGTGTGTATGGGGAAATGGGAGGGACAGAGGGAGCAGGCAAGATAAACTGCTTGACAACTTACTTTGGAGCTGGGAACAAGCCCAAATAAGCAACTACACTTTAGAAACAATCCCAAAAAAAACACACGCGACTACCAATATTTGTGAGCAACTTTACAGAAAAACAAGCCCAAAGGCGCTTATAATAAGCGGACTTGGCAACACTGGTAATGAAACATTGCAGTGTCTGGAATATGAGATTCTGTTGCGTCTCTAATGTGTTTGTATGGGGATTCGCTCAACCAATCAGCGCACGTCTCTAATGTGTGTGTATGGGGATTCGCTCAACCAATCAGCGCACGTCTCTAATGTGTGTGTATGGGGATCTGCTCAACCAATCAGCGCGCAGCTCATCTGAATATTCATGAGCATACCATATTTGGAAGAAAAGCTCTTGTTACAAATAGGGCCAAAACACAGGGATGCATAAGGGCCAATAAAATATCAACCAGGCCATTTTCAGCCCAACCAATGTTACATACCCCATTAGGAGACCTTAAGGAACAGTGTGAAATACCCCATATAACCATTCTATCACCCCTTTAAGATAACTTTATTTGACATGATTTGACACTATAAATTAAATTGAATTGAAAATTTAATATAGTTTTTAAGCTGAGCTATTGAAGCTAATGTCAGCCTTCAGCTGTTGCCACATAAGTAAACAGTCAGTAGGCTAAACCCTATTTGCCACCGGGCGTATCTGCTTTCTGGGAGTGGAGAGGAAACCACAGCTGTGGACCTGACTGACTGATGTGTTGCATAAAGACACAAATTTATTTAGCAGCTTGTCATCTCACCCTGTAGCCGCGACTTGTTAGAAGCATCCTGCCAGCAGTGTGATCACATCTTACTCTGCTGATATTCCCTAAAAGTTGTCTGAGGAGCTGTATTAGGCTACTTACTTTGTACTAACTTTCTCCAAATTGCGATAGTATTATAGCCTGGTCCTACCACACTCTTGTACATTTCATTAGTACAGAGAATCTGGCCACTCTCCATTGACAAGTGTTAACTTCTTTGAAGGCGGGTACTCCGTTGAATTATTCCATCATTTTCCCTTCCTGCCCTGACTTTGAGGTGTAAGGTGTGTGCTGGATTTGCTCACAGAAGCCTCCCAGGTTTTGTGTTATGTGTTGAACTTAAAGACACACGGCCAAAAGATGGGGAGATGGGGGTGACAAGTGATAGTGTGCAAACACACTATCCATCCACTCACATGAAGGAAAAAACATAAAAAGGAGAAGCCTGACTGCTAAGATTTTACCAGTTTTGTTGTTGTTTCAAGCTGTTAGATAAGCTATATGGCTGTGTATAGTTAGCTGCTTATGAAATAATGTCCTTGATGCACTATAGAGATAACAATGTTGCTCTGTAAAGATAGAAATGTTGTCGTTGCTCTACAGAGATAGAAACGTTGCTCTATACAGATGGAAACGTTGCTCCATACAGATAGAAACGTTGCTCTATACAGATGGAGAATGAGTCTGAGTGGAGACTCATAACGATGATAAATGGCCCATCAGGGCGAACATCAGGATACTGACGCTGTTGGCGTGGGATTTAGAGAAAAAAAAAAGTTCTTTTAAAGAGCAGGAACCAGAGCAAACGCTCACATTTGGCCTGATATGAACAATGGTGGTTCAGACTTGGCCTCGGGTGTCTCCAAAGACCGTAACAACTGTTGTTACGATTCAGCGAGGAGCACTAATCAACGACGCTAGATAAGATACCCTGCTGGATAAAAACTGCAGAGACCAGCATGGAAATCATGCTTTCATCATTCTTTTATTGCTTATTTAAAAGAACTGAAATACAAGAAAAGTGAAATAGAAATTAGGTTAGACATGTCAAAGTGACCTTCAAGGGAAGTCATTTAATTCATTGTAAAAACTTTTCCTGAGATACAACACATACCATTAGCTCTATCCAAATGCATTTACAAAAAAGCTGATCATGTGCCATCTACCTTGCTAACTGATGTGTCATATGATCATGTCCCTCCTTAAGCCTCTTTATTTTCTAGCCTTTCCTGCTACATGGCTTGTCACAGTCAGTCTTCAAACATTGTGCAGCAGTATAAGAAATTATATTAACAGTGTTCCTAGAATCATCTTCTGACTATTTATTTTGGAGAGTTCCAAAGTTGCGTACGTTGCAGAAACATTCATTTTGGAATTTGGACTGAGTGTGATGTTTGGGCCTCTCCGTGAACCATCACCTTATCGTGGTGGAGAGGTTTGTGTGTCTCTGTGAACCTGAGGGCTGTGTTGTCTGGAGCTTTGTGCTCCTGGTAGGGTCTCCCAAGGCAAAGTGGTCTCAGGTGAGGGGCCAGACAAAGAATGGTTCAAAACCCCAATGGAAAAACAAGGTAGAAATGGAGTGACCCTGCCCGGAGGAAGCCCGGGGCCCCCGTCTGGAGCCAGGCCCAGACGGGCGGGCTCGTCGGCGCAGCGCCTGGTGGCGGGTTTGCCACGGAGCCCGGCCGGGCACAGCCCGAACAAGCTACGTGGCTCCCATCTCTCCAGCCCATGGGCCCACCACCTGTGGGAGGAACCGCTGCGGGGTGCGGCTGCCACATGGGTGGCAGTGAAGGTCAGGGGCCTCGACGGACCAGACCCGGGCAGCAGACGCTGGCTCGGGGGCGTGGAACGTCACCTCTCTGTGGGGAAGGGGAGCGGAACTGGTGCGGGAGGTGGGAGCGCTACCGGTTAGATCTAGTGGGGCTTACCTCTACGCACAGTCTCGGTTCTGGAACCGTACTCCTGGATTGGACTCTTTTCTTCTCCGGAGTTACTCAGGTTTGCGCGCCGGCGGGTGTGGGGATACTAACAAGCCCCCGGCTGAGCGCGCCACGTTGGAAGTTTACCCCGCGTGGACGGAGGGTCGCCTCCCTACGCTTGCGGGTTGTTGGGGAAAACTCTGACTGTTGTTTGTGCATATGCACCAAACAGGAGTTCGGAGTATTCGGCCTTCCTGGAGACCTTGAGTGGAGTCCTGCATGGGGCCAGTGGGGACTCCATTGTTCTGCTGGGGGACTTCAACGCACCGTGGGCAATGATGGAGACACCTGGAGAGCGCGATTGGGAGGAACGGCCTCCCTGATCTAAACCAGAGTGGTTGTTTGTTGTTGGACTTCTGCGCTAGTCATGGATTGACAATACGAAACACCATGTTGAACATAGGGATGCTCATAAGTGTACCTGGTACCAGAGCACCCTAGGCCGAAGGTCAATGATCGATTTATAATCGTTTCATCTGATGCCGTGAGGGCGAAACAGCTTGCGGGGGTGAAGAGAGGGGCAGAGCTGTCAACCGATCACCATCTTGGGGTGAGTTGGGTCAGGGGGTGGAAGAAACTCTTGACAGACCTGGTAAGCCCAAACGTTAGTGCGGGTAAATTGGGAACGTCTGAGGAGGCCCCTGTCCAACGGACTTTCAACTCGCACCTCCGGGCGGAGCTTTTCGTGCATCCCTGTGGAGGCTGGGGGCATTGAACCCGAAGGTGACAATGTTCAAAGTTTCCATTGCTGAAGCGCGGCGGGGAGGCTGTGGTCTTAGGGTCTTAGGTGCCTCAAGGGGCGGTAACCCACGAACACCATGGTGGACACCGGTGGTCAGGGAAGCCGTCCGACTGAAGAAGGAGTCTTTCCGGGATATGTTATCCCAGAGGACTCCGGAGGCAGTTGCAGGGTACCGGAAGGGCCCGGTACGTAGCCTTTGCCGTGAAAGAGGCAAAGCAGCGGGTGTGGGAGAAGTTTGGAGAAGACATGGAGAAGGACTTTCGGCGGCACCAAAGTGCTTCTGGAAAACTGTTCGCCACCTCAGGAGGGGAAGCGGGAACCATCCAAGCGTGTATAAGTCAGGATGGGACACTGTTGACCTCAACTGAGGAGGTAATAGGGCGGTGGAATGAGCATATTGAGGAACTCCTGAACCGACTAACACGCCTCTATGTTAGAGGCAGAGCTGGAGGATGACGGGGGATTGTCGCGATTTCCGGGCGGAAGTCACTGATGTAGTCAAACAACTCCACAGTGGCAAAGCCCCGGGATTGATGAGATCCGTCCAGAAATGCTCAAGGCTCTGGGTGTGGAGGGGCTGTCCTGGTTGACACGTCTCTTCAACATTGCGGGGCGAGTCTCGGAACAGTGCCAAAAGAGTGGCAGACTGGGGTGGTGGTTCCCCTTGAAAAAAGGGGACCAGAGGGTGTGTGCCAATTACAGGGGTATCACACTTCTCAGCCTCCCTGGGTAAAGTCTACTCCAAGGTGCTGGAAAGGAGGGTTCGCCGACAACCTCAGGTTGAGGAGGAACAAGCGGATTCCGGCCCTGGTCGTGGAACAACGACCAGCTCTTCACCTCGCAAGGATCCTGGAGGGGGCCTGGGAGTATGCCCAACCGGTCTACATGTGTTTTGTGGATTTGGAGAAGGCGTATGACCGGGTCCCCCGGGAGATACTGTGGGTCCGAGTATGGGGTGAGGGGGTTCTACCAGGCCATCGAATCTCTGTACGACACCAAAGTGAGAGCTGTGTCCGGGTTCTCGGCAGTAAGTCGGACTCGTTTCAGGTGAGGGGCCTCCCGCCAGGGCGCGCTTTGTCACCAATCCTGTTTGTAATATTTATGGACAGGATATCGGTGGCGTAGTCGGGGTGGGGAGGGGTTGCAGTTCGGTGGGCTGGGGTTCTCATCGCTGCTTTTGCGGATGATGTGGTCCTGATGGCATCATCGGCCTGCGACCTTCAGCACTCACTGGATCGGTTCGCAAGGCCGAGTGTGAAGCGGTTGGGATGAGGATCAGCACCTTTTAAAAGGAATGGGCTTCCCCCCTCACCCGCCCCCCCCCGCCTCCCCGGCGAACCCCCCCCCCCTCCCCTCCTGAAGGGCGGGGTGTGTTTTGGTTTGGGTTTGTTGTGGGGGGGGGGGGGGGGGGGGGTGGGTGGTTGGGGGGGGGGGGGGGAGAAGAGATAAAAAAAAACACGAACGCTAGAAGAAAGAGGGAAAGGGAAAAAAAGAAGAGGAGAAAGCGCGGCCCGGCCGCCCCCCCCCCCCCCCCCCCCCCCCCGCGGGGGCGGGCGCGGCCCCGGGCCGCGCCCCCCGCGCCCCGCCCCCGGGGCGGGGGGGGGGGGGGGGGGGGGGCGCCCGCGCCTGCGGGGGGGGGGAGAGAAGAGGAGTTGTGCGGGGGGGGGGGGGGAAAAAAGGGGCCGGCAAGGAGCCAGTTGAGGTGGTTCGGGCATCTGGTAAAGATGCCCCCGGGCCTCCCCTAGGGAGGTGTTCCAGGCACGTCCAGCTGGGAGGAGGCCTCGGGGAAGACCCAGGACTAGGTGGAGGGATTATATCTCCAACCTGGCCTGGGAACGCCTCGGGATCCCCCAGTCGGAGCTGGTTAATGTTGCTCGGGAAAGGGAAGTTTGGGGTCCCCTGCTGGAGCTGCTCCCCCCGCGACCCGACACCGGATAAGTGGACGAAGATGGATGGATGGATGGATGGTGATGTTTGGGTATAGCGCTGTATTCTGAATTTTTTTAACAGCATTTTATTATCGTTATACAAGTCTCTGCACACTGATGGCAAACCCAGACTCGTGATTTCATCTCAGCACTCCTGTGTGTGTACAGGCGACTTGATTAACATTTCCCTGACTCTTGTATTGGCTTGTATTGCATCTGTTTTAGCAACACAGTCTCACTCCCTACTCGTCAAATGTATGACGCATGGTCAAGGACCCTGGCGTCAAGTTTCAACGAAATAGGGGTACCCTTGACGTTATTTTTCGACGAGGGGGTCCGTCAGATAGACATTCATGTTATTTCCTCACCATCGGATATCGACGAAAGAAAAAAACACGCCCCCCGCCCCTTAAAGCCCATGTTGCAAGTTAACCACCACTGTTGATTAATAGGTACATATAGCACTCAAGTGTATTTTAATATTATAACTATCTTTATTGTTTAACTCCTCAAATACAACATTAGAAAAAAACATTAATATTACGAATATTATATATTTTTATCTTCGTGTCCGCTGAGCGGGACGTACTACGTCACTTCCGGAGTTTTCCGCGGATTCGTTTAAACGTTATTATGGTTCATAACTTACTGGAACAAAACTGAGCAACGTGTTGTTGCTGGTGACACAATCACTGACTGTATATCTGTATATTGAAGCGATCCTGCCGTTAAATACCCGCTGATCGCTGCCCGATTCTTTGAAATGAACGGCCGCATTGCATTGGGGGATATTGGCTTTGAATGCGTCAAGCTCGGATCATATCGTAATGTTCTAATTACAGCATATAGGTCTACTGTAATATTTTACCGGTAATAAGACCGAAATAATATTATTAAAATAAAGAAATGAATACCATGATAACATCTAAATAAATGTTGATAGATGTAGCGTTATAGTTTAAAAAATATAAATCAACAACAAAGCAACCCAGCTTCTCTGGCCGAAATAGACCGAAATAATAACATTAAAATAAATACATATAAACCATGATAATATCTCGTGAATAATGTTGATTAAAACAGTGGTTATTGGGCTAAAAATACCAATAATAACTGTCACAGATTTGGAGTTAAGGGGCGGGGGGCGTGTTTTTTTCTTTTGTCGATATCCGATGGTGAGGGAATAACATGAATTTCTATCTGACGGACCCCCTCGTCGAAAAATAACGTCAAGGGTACCCCTATTTCGTTGAAACTTGACGCCAGGGTCCTTGACCATGCGTCATACATTTGACGAGTAGGGAGTGAGACTGTGTTGACTCAACAGGATTCAACTGTTTAAGAAACGGTGCATGTTCTGTTCTTCTTCTTTCTCATTACAGTTTATTTTACAACTGCTTACATACAACATCTTTACATGTGTGGGAGATTTGGGTTTGATTCACACATCAACCAATGTGTCTCTAAGCAAGGCACTTAACCCCTAGTTACTCCAGAGGTGGGGCACCTCTGACATATAGCAATTGTGAGTCACTTTGGATGAAAGCATCAGCTAAACTACAAGCCAAAACCATGACCTGTTTCTCAGTTTTTAATTGCATAGCACACTTTTGTTCAAAACACTACACATAATTCTCTACCTAAGACACAAAAAATCTAACTCTAAAACTCTAAAAACTCTAAAAATCTAACAGGAAGTCACTTGCTTTTGCTTTTCCAAACACAACCAATCAAAATGCTACACTTCGCCAGGTCTCACACACACACATACTCCTTACATGTGTGAACACTAATTCCTTAACTGGGGCAGGTTCAATTTCAAAACGGAGTGCACCGTTTGGCTACGGTTTCTGTGTTGAATGACATGGTTTAACGGCTTTATGTTTTCTCTCGTTTGGTGGGTGTATCACAGGTGATACAGAGGGTTCAGTTTTGCATGTCATCTACAGTGAGATGAACATATAATGGTGACCAGCAGAGGGAGCTGTTGGACTAGATAACGTGGAGCCCCAAGTTGCCACATCAGCAGTTTGAGGTGCCTGATTTCAGGTCTGAGATCTGTACAATTACATCCTTCCAACAGGTTGGCTCGTTGGTCTAGGGGTATGATTCTCGCTTAGGGTGCGAGAGGTCCTGGGTTCAAATCCCGGACGAGCCCGCAGCTTTTAACCAGTGAGCTAAGAGGCCAGGACAGTCAGTTTCAGCATATCCATATAGTGTTTATTATCCCCTAACTATCACAGAAATCTAAACAGCTACCGTAAGTGTAAAGCAAATACACAAGGCTGTAGCCAATGAGCAATACACTTCTGCAATCAAGTACATAATAACCACAATCATTGTCACATAAATAGTCCACTATGTCTCTGTATGAGGGGCCGTTTAGGTCAAGAATACATGCACATAATCAACTTTTACCTCACACACAATTTCAGCTCACACATGCACATACACCGCTTTTTCTCACGCACAAACATTTTCAATGATGCTCTTCAGTGCGTTGTGGAAATACAGAGAGAAGCTAAAAGGCTTTTAAAACGTTTTTGTGACTTATTTCATTTTTTAATTCATGGTCAATAAGCCTAATTTATATGTCATTACGTAATTTCAAAGCAGAAATTATGAATTATTTTGACTAATAGTTAAAATCAGAGCATGTTGGGTGAATCACAGACTGGTTAATGTCAAAGTTTAGTCAGGATACTGTTTTGAAACCATTCAAACATGCTTTTTCAAATGCTATGAAATTGAATAAAACACCCAAAATGCAATTGAAGTAATCATTAACTTATAAACCCATAGTTGGGGCGCCCTCTAGCTCACCCAGTAAGAGCGTGCACCCCAGCTGAGTCCTTTGCACCGGCGTGGGTTCGAATCCGACCTGCTGCTCTTTGCTGCGTGTCATCCCCCATCTCTCTCCCCCTTTCATGTCTGTCCACTATATAATAAAGGGAAAAGCCCCCAAAAGATTAAATTAAAATAAATAAACCCATAGTTCTGATATAAAAAACTTTGTGAGGACAACACAAGAGTTAAAATGTACTCAAAGTAAATGTTACTTAGTTACTTTTTTAGTAAAAAGCCTTTGCATTATTTACAACTAGTTAACACCAGCAGGTTGCTAGTGCCAACCAACATTAGCAATGTCATAATATTTACCTGGACATTTCCCTGAACTATTCTCAATAAAACATATCATATTCCTGATATCAAAATACTGAGTGAAGTTTAGAATGAAGAGGCAAACATGACAATGACGTCATTCACGTGCATATTAAAGGAGAATTCCGGCCAATTTTTTTGTTAATCTTGATCGCTATAGCTACGCGAGTACTTTCGATAGAAAACCCCCCGACCCGAATCAGTGCAGGTAACACGAAGCTGCAGCTACGTACTACAAGCGTCCCCTGAGCTAAAACGGCAGTGCTCGGGGCAAGTTTTAGAGTGCCTTTGTGCCTCTTAACAGACACAAAATGCAATTAATATGTCTGTGCCACATGAATAGGGCCCTTACGTGTCAACAAGATGGGTTTTCAACTCAGACATTGTTTAAATTCACCTACCCTGGTGATTATCACAGAAGTCTGTCTGAATACACTCACCGGACGGCAGCTAGCAGCTAACGGCTATCAGCTAGCAGGGCAAGCTAGCTACCGGCAGGATCGAGACATGTACCAGGGACGCTTGTAGTACGTAGCTGCAGCTTCTCCGTGTTACCTGCACTGATTCGGGTCGGGGTTTTTTCTATCGAAAGTACTCGCGTAGCTATAGCGATCAAGATTAACGTAAAAATTGGCCGTAATTCTCCTTTAAGTAGCGATATGGATTTACAGCTCCAGCGGAGAGGATGGCTTGTTTAGTTTTACAAGATCTTGTTCAAATTTCAAGACTCGTGGCAAATGAAGACATAGTACAAAAAAAGCTTGTAAAAAAAAAATCTAAGAGTAGTTTATTTTTTTTTTTTTAAAAAAAATTTAATTATTTATAGCGTTTAGTGATTGCGATGCGTCAAAGGCTCATGGGAAGAAAAAAACATGTTCTGAATGTTTTCTGTCCTAGTTAAAGTGTGTTTTAATAATGTTCTGTTAATTTTTTAGGTGTGCGTTTATGTTATCTTGGTTTTAGTTTTGTATGGTTGATTTAGTCTTCATGTTAGTCTAAATTTATTGTTGCACCATGACTGAGACCTGGGGGTGGGATGGGGAACTGATGGGGTCGGGACAGCAATGTAGGCAAAGATTCAACATACCTGCAGAGCGTAATGGAAAATACAATCTGAGAATTGTTATCCTTTCTGTTTTACTGGACTAAATGTATTGAGTACATAGTGCTTAATATCAGGCTGTCATAAGGAAAAACACATTGAGAATATTCTTTCTGTGGTTAAGATAGGTATAATCTAGTCTATAGTTTTTATACAACATGACTTGAGAAACTTCAATTTATTAATGATTTTCACTAATGACTACTAATGTAAACTTGATTTGTCAAATGCATTGGGGGGGACTGATGGGGTCTGGGCAGCATGGAAGTATTCAGTGGCATAAACATACAGTACATACAGTAACACTGTCTCCTGAGATAAACTATCCATGTGGGACAGTACATTGGAATATTTCAATGTTTTATGTTGATTGTTTTCTGTTTTTTTAGAAACCAATGTATTGAAATGCATTATTCTTAAAATCATACTGTCATAAAAGAAAAACAATATTTATGTAAACATATTATTTATTTAGTAGTGCTAAGTAGTCTAATGTTTTCTATTTGTTATGTGTCTTTGCATGTTTGACTTAACATGCTTATTTTAGACAACATGACTCCAGAAAAAACATAACTTAAGTTTACTAATGATTTTCAGTGGTGTCTACTATAGTAAACTTGATTTGTCTACTGCATCAACTTACCGCTCTGTGGTAATACAACTTGACCTGTTAAGTGTCCCCTTGTGTAAAAACTTTAACCGTTTAAGGTAACGGGTTTCCACGCAAATTTCTAGTAAAGTCAACTACAACAGTTTAAAACCGTGCGGTGAACAATAGACTGCATGCAAGCAGAGCAGATTGAAATATCGCCGTTTACATGTTTTTTAACCTATACCATTGCATTGTGTGTGTGCGAGGTGAAAGTGGTGTATGTGCAGGGCTGGTTCTAGCCGGGAATATTAGGGTGGGCAACCTGGGGGTTGGTAGCACACAGGTTAGATAAGTGCTTTGATGGCCCAACGGGTGCCAGCTTCCAGGCCATGGTCACGTGGCACAAACATTTGACCTGATCCCAGCTGGCCTGGCAACCCAAAGGCCAACACATTCATACTTCCATCTCGTAAAATACGGACGCTTGGTCAGGTGCCTCTTTGGCGTTGTTATTGACACTAAAAGTCTCCTTTAGCGTCATATCTAAACATGCTTTATCTAAATGCGCTGGGTCGGGACTATTGGCGTTTTGGCGCAGTTAGGTTACCCAACCACCCACCCTAAGCCGAATTTCAGACTTTCATACTACTCGCTACTGTTATCAATCTTAATACTACGTCATCTTCAAGCGCCGTGTAGCTGCTGCTCTGCCCGGTGCGTTCTACACACACGCTGAAGGGCGCTTTTTGTGTAGTATCTGACGCTGAGAGCCACTGACCAAGCGTCCGTGTTTTACGAGTTCGGAGTGAGAACGGGTTGCAAAGGCATAGGGTGTATTTTAACACATTTGAGGAGACCTGATGTGGGGGGTCTGGGCTAGAAAATCTTCAACATTTAACACTTAGTGTCCTGCATTCTGTTGAATTTCCATGCACCTTTTGTGCATCAATTTATGCTGGAAATGTCTTTATTCATGTAAAGGATAACACAGGGGACAATTGAAAATATAAATCATAATGAAGTAAGGCTCTCAGGCATTCTGTATATTTTTTTCAAATATTTATTGTCCTGTAGATCAAATCTGTGATGTTCTGTATCCTGGAAGATGGACTCTCTGTGAAACACAGAAATGATGCAGCTGATCATCTCACAGCACTTTATACAACATCTTGGACTCTATGTACTTTATTATATTGTTGCACTTTATGCAAATAAGCGAATAAAGTAAAAGCGTTCTGTAAGTTAATAACAAATATCACTACACCACTGAATGTTGTGAACTATACAGAATAGATGGATTTAAAGACTATAAAATGGCCTCATAACTTAATAATAAAACAGGCTATTGGTAATGAGGAGTCCATTTGTCAACATGTAGTATGCTGTCTGTTTGATAGAAGGTTTTGATAGCATACCTGATGAAGTGAAACAGCCAAAAATGTAATATCTAAGAAATACATTTGATTTATACAATCTTCCTGAAGTGTCTTTGATGCTGTTGTTCCAGGGCTCTCAGGTGCCTGCTGTAGGTGGTCCATGACTCCCACCCATACAGCAGGGTGGGGAGGACCACGGCTCTGTAGGCCAGGAGTTAGGGCTGGGCGATATGGAGAAAATCAAATATCACGATATTTTTGAACAAATACTTCGATATCGATACCGCAACAATATTGTAGTGTAGTGCAAATATTTACACGATGAGATTTTTGATAAATAATCATCAGTAATGTGGATATAATGTCTAAGTGGGTAAAGGCAAATAATAGAACAGTTACAACAGTCTGGTACGTTCAGAAAATGACTCGCTTTACTGTAATGCAGCCTTTAAAACCAGGAAAAGGATAACACTTATGCCAAATTACGATATTACCATATCCAAAATCTAAGACAATATCTAGTCTCATATCTCGATATATTGCCCAGCTCTACCAGGAGTTATGTTTGGACCTTTAGGTCTCTGTCTTATGCACCACTGGCACAGCTCAGGCGATGGCTGATTTCAGACTAAAGTCGCCAAGAGTTGCATTTGTCCATCGGCCCTTTTCTTCATACTGACTAAACTTGATTTCAGTGAGTATGTTAACATGTACACTGATATTCCACTATTATTCAGAATATGACAATGATCCTAATTTGATACGGGGTATGTATCTTAAAACAGCATATTCCAAATTTAGCAGTTTCCGATAAAGACACGTGGAATATGCCGATATTATTCGGGTTTTAGAAGCTTTCTTTGGACACGTATATAGCGCAATTGGAATAATGCGTCTTATTTAGGGTTTCTACTGCAGTTTGTGATAGTTTACGGTGTCTTTCCCGTTTAAGGCTTACAGTCAGCTCTGTGCGTTGCAATGCTTGTTGTACACAAACCGACAAGAGAAACCCAGCTGCTTTTAAACATTATGAAATAGTTGCATACCAACGGGTTTTTGAATATGCACAAACATCGCAACGCCAACCTTCTAATCCGCCACTGGTCGAAAATGTTGAAATAAACCCTATTTTGCACAGCTGCATGTTAACGGGAATATTAGTGGAATATTCACTTTCATTAACCATATAAACAGATTAGTCGGAATGTTGTTTTTTCGGAATAAGGGCAAAAAACAGAATATGTGCATGTCAATTTAGTTATCGTTGATTGTTTGACACAAACCTGGATTATACCTGGAACTAAATCCTTGAATCCAAACCGCAGTTTATTCACTTATCTTGATCATGAATGAGACTTTTCAATTTGAACCCCAAATACAAAATACTTACTTTGAGGCAGCAGCAGCAAAATATTGATTTCATATGAGAATGGGTAGGTTGATGAGAAGCCATCAATGTGTATCTAATAGAACCAAACATGGTATTTCATTATGACCGGGATTATTTCAGATAGCCAAAATGTTAGAAGAATCAACACATCTGGATGCAGCAGGGCTTGTGCACAGAGGCTTTATTTGGATTGCCATGTAAAAAAAAAAAATCTGGTAATCTATCTTCCTTGAGAAGATCCCAACTGTGCTTCATGAAAGCACAATACACAATACGTTGCGGCCTAAACTGATGAAACTATGAACAGAGGCCAACAAACAAGGCGAGTATTACGCCTAAACACATCAGGGTTTCCCCCAGTGTATTGTAAACCAGGTGGCCCACCGGGCATAAATTGCCCCCCACCAGGCCTTAGCCACTGGGTGTGTGTGTGTTTTTTTTTTTTTAACAACAGTTGCAGTGGGGCGGCTCGGTTGGAAACTTAGACACAGTCATATTTTTGAATCTCCAGTTAGCTTTTAGCACTGACTCAATGTAGAGCCTTTAGAGCCATTAGCTTTTTAAAACTCACAATGTCCCGATTCCGTCCATGATTCTGTTATTGGGCTCTACATTAATGCTGCCATCAGTCTGGGACCGGCCCCAGCCGGGCCCTTGACGAAAAAAAAACACTTGCCATCGGGCTTTTCTGGGGGAAACCCTGCACATTATGTCCACTCAGAGGTCAGCTGATGAGGTAATCAGAGCATCTGTTCTGGCTCCAAAGGCACTTTTGCAGCTGTGAGCCTTAAATGTACAAAATGATATTTGTTCCCATAGGGATGAGAGGAGGAAGATCTGTGTCTTCCTGTTCTCTGTCTCTGTGTCTGTGAAGTAGGTTGAAATCACTCCACGCCTGAGGCAGGCAGAGGTTTTTGTCCCTGGTCAGTTTAAACCCGCATCACCTCATGCGGAAAAGGAACTCAACACGCAGCCAAAAAGTCTGTGGCGCCACCTTCTCTACTCTCCCGGTGGATGGAGAACCTGGATGAAGGCTTTCTTCCTCTTGCCGTTGTCTCCCGGTAGTTTAAGGTTCTGCTCTGTGACGTCGCTCTCCTCGCCGGAGTCCTCCTCCGACGTCTCCTCTCCATCTTCTGAGTCGCTGTCGGACCCGCTGAGCTCCACCAGCGCTACGTCCTGAGGGACAGGAGGAAGACATCAAAGATTAGAGAGACAGGGTCCTACTCCTGTTTTAGCCGGTTTACTAGGGGCACAGAAAATAAGAAATCAAATTCTCGATTTTATAATTGTTTTCCCTAGAATTTATATATTTTTTACCGATGAATCACCTAAATAATTTCTGTTCATACGGTACCACGGATCAGCGACTACATCCTATCTGTTTACAGCAAAACAGTCCAGAAGTAGAAAAAGCAGAAAATCCATGTTATGTTCTTCTTTACAAAGTAAATAAATGTCTGACTGACTGACTGACATGTGATGTGCATTCTTCTTAGAAAACTGAGTTTTTGGGAATGTCTCATGATATATTGTCTCTAGAAGTGTGTCATTCAACTTTTGTTTTTGTTAAAGGAAAGGAAAATCGCAATTCTCAATACTATCGAATTGCAATAGTTCTAGAATCGCAATAAATAAAAATCGCAATACCAAAATGGAATCGGTGCCCGTGTATCGTGAAAGAATAGAATCGGAACAACAAATGGAGCTTCGAGGTGCAGTGCTTAACCCAAAACAGAGTCTCGCTCCCTGAGACGCTCTGAAGAAGGCTTTGTGCCGAAAGGCGTCAGCGTTGATGTATTATGATGTGAGCCTAATAAAATAAGTATTGAGTCCTCCTCAACTTGGGAACTTGAGATGTGCCAGCTTTTTCTACACTCTTTTTTATTATTATTATATCACATGATTCAATCAAATCACGCCGACAAATAATGTTAACGACTGAAAAGAGCGTTTGTTACAAGTTGACGTGTGCGTTTCATGATGCGTTCAGTTTTGTGGATTCCCCCCCCGAGGGAGGCAGGCGGCTGCTAACCATCTCTATGACCTTCTCGGCCCCCTCCACGCTCTCGATGTCGAAGCGTCCAGCCGGAGCCTCGTCCATCTGCTGCTTCAGCTTCTCATTGGCCGCGGCCATCTGAGGCAGGAAGCTCTGCAGCCGCTCCAACACTGACAGACAGACACACAGACAGACAGACAGACAGACAGACACACAGACACACAGACAGACACACACACAGACACACACACACACACACACACACACACACACACACACCCTCTGGCTTTAAAAAAAGACTGTTGTTCTTAGTTGTGCTGCAAACCACCTTATGGAATAGTGATAACTAAATAGTAACCAGTGGGCGGCCAGGTTAGCTCAGTTGGTAGAGCGGGCGCACATATGTAGAGGTTTATTCCTCGATGAAGAAGGTTGGGGGTGTGAGACCGACCTGTGACGGTTTCCTGCATGTCTTCTCTCCCCCCCTTTCATATCTAAGCTTTCCTATATATTAAAAGGTGGAAACCCAGTGGTGTAATGTAACTAAGTACATTTACTCCAGTACTGTACTTAAGTACAAATGTTGAGGTGTTCGTACTTTACTTGAGTCTTTTCTTTTCATGCCACTTTCTACTTCTACTCGGCTACATTTCAGAGAGAAATATTGTACTTTTTACTCCACTACATTCATCTGACAGCTTTAGTTACTTTACAAATTACGATGTTTGCGCACAAAACACATGTAGTTTATAAAATCTGATGTTTTATTATACATTAATCTAGCCAACAATATACAGTCCTACAAGTCCAGCTGAAATGATTAGACCATTAAACACCATTAAACTGACTGACAGAACTGTTTGGATTGTTTCCAGTTTCTAAAATGTCAGGATTTTTCTGCATTGAGCACTTTTACTTTTAATACTTTGAGGACATTTAACAATTTTATGTTTAGCTTGTGTGTGTGTGAGACGGAAAGGTGTGTCAGACATTGTTGGGTGACCATACAGATGTTTTTTTATGCTTGTTTTTTTTTGTTGGGCATTTTCGACCTTTATTTTAATAGGACAGCTGAAGACATGAAAGAGGAGAGAGAGGGGGGGGGGAATGACACGCAGCAAAGGGCCGCAGGTCGGAGTCGAACCCGGGCCCGCTGCGTTGAGGAGTAAACCTCTACACATGGGCGCCTGCTCTACCAACTGAGCTACCCGGGCGCCTTATGTTTGTTTTTGTTTTTTTAAATGTTACTGTTGGAGCAGATGATGCAAGAACATTTTCTGTGTGAACAGACAATAAAGTTTTATCTTATCTTATTTTCCTGTCGATACATACTTTTACTTAACATTTTCAATGCAGGACTTGTATTTGTAACAACCTTTTTTACAGTGTGGTATTTAGTACTTTTACTTAAGTAAAGGATCTGAACACTTCTTCCACCACTGATGGTAACTAATGGTAAAACAGCATGCAGGGGAAGGGACTTGTGGTCTCACCGCTGCTCCTCGGGACTCTCTCCGTCTGCGGGGGTCTGCCAGCCTTTGGCTTGAGGAGAAGCTTCTCACTGAGACCTAGCAGCACAACAAACAGGCGCACAATGAGTTAGGACAGCACCGGTTCATCTAGAGTGAAAAAGAATCAACTCAAGACACACAAGTTGATACTAAGTGTGTGAGAAAGGCAGCACAAAGTCACAGTAAAAAGGGACATTGCCTAATATTTATGGGTCACTGAATGGCACAAAGTTCAACTGAGTAGAGTTTTTCTTTTTTTCTCACAACAGTGCTAGGTGTTGAGGGGTGTAGAAAGGCCACGCGTACTACTGTAGACTTTAAAAAAAGAGTGACAACTAAAATGATGTGAACTCTACAGCTGTCCCCGGTCTAATTAGAGATTCAATAATGTCAATTCCATTTCAGCTAAACAATGTTTTATGATGTTTGGATTTTAGCATTCTATACATTTTTATGCTGTACAAATGAATTATTATGGGGAAGTTGTCATTAAAAGCTCTGTTATTCATATTGTTTGACGTGAATAATTATGCCTCATGTAATACATAACTGTAGGGCATGAATTTGATCATTTCAAAATTGATTTTGCAAACTACTGCGTTGATATATAAATAATAATAAAAAAAGATCCTTATTAATACCTTGATGATGATTTACCCATATCCATTTAGTCTTGTCTAACACTAAATATATGTATTGCTTGCTAACATTAACAATATACGGTACAGGACATTGTTGTGAATTGTATCAAAACATATTCTATTATACTGTGCGTATCTCTTACATTAGCAACATCCCTCGGAAACTAGCTAGTCATGATAATTCCAGATCTTTGGGAATATCAAAAACATTTCAAGAGCTAATAAACAAATAACGTTATCTTACGTTAAACCGTTAAACTTACGTTAAATGTACGAATCCTACTATGGCCACACCAAGACCCGCCCTACGAAGCAGCTGGTTGGGGTTAGGATCAGCCAATTGGTCAGGGGATAGGTCCTAAACAATTAAGCATGGACGCCTGGCCAATAGTAGTGTGTGAATGCTATTGAAGGGCGGGTCTTGGCGTGGCCATAGTATGAATCGCCTCCGGGACGTAGCTAGAAAACCTTCAAGACACCTAGCTAATAGTCGTTATAAAGAAACTCATGTGGACGCTTAACAGTTCCTGGAAGAAAATATTATTAAACTTATTCACAGAACTGACGTTAAAACAAGTCGTAGTTAGCTAACTTTTTAGTGTATCGTAACTTAGCTAGGCTAAACACACTACACAGGCTTTTCTCATTCTCATTTGCGGCGTTTTTCTTCCAACATTATAACTGCTAATACAATTATTCAAACCTTGTCCGTTCCCACATGAAAGCAACGCCTTTGAACTCGTTTTCTTGACGTTTAATTCCATTTTAGAGGCAACGTTTGTGTCGACATGTGTCTCACTCATGGATGTATTAGCTAACTACTAAAAGCAACATCCGGGTGGTTTCCGTTGTGGATGGCAAGAAAATAAACATAGCACCCTCTCCTGTTTCGGAAGACTTCACGAAATTAGACTGTGTGAAGTTGGCTGTAAAATCGCACAGACAACGAACATTAACGCTAATAAACAACCAGACCATTAAAACATCGTTACAACTCCTCATGTTTACGGAAGCTATCAGAAAAAGTAACGAACCAAAGATTTTTATGATAAAAATAACTAAATAACACCAAGGTGCCTGCGCTTGCGCTCTGCAATCAAAATATCTGAGTGGCACCGTTTGTTCCGACAAGAAAGCTTGTAGGTGTAGCGTGACATCCCACTCTCACTTGCTTTTGTTACCGCGCAACCCGTCAGACAGAGTTGATAATTTTGTATAATTAGTAAATAACTTCAGATTGAAAGTCATTTAACGTCACGTCCATGGTGTGACCGTGTGAAACAAGGCAACCGACATTTAAAACTTTGATAACTGTGCTGCGTTCTGACGATTTATGCTGCGCCTTGTTGAAAAATGCCACCTTATTTGTTTTTGTGTATTTTCATCAGACACGTGGTTTTTTTTATTATTAAAAACAGGGTAGTAGGCTACTGTAAGACTAAGGGAAACATATTATTACTTCACTTTTTTCAGCGGTAGAGCGTATTTCGATAGACCACGCATGTGCAGAAAGTAGCACATATCGACGACACACCTTATATACTGTCTATGCGACACACCTGTCTATGTGCGGATTACAGCCACTATTTTCAAACCGAGTAGTACATCTTCCCACCATAGACGAGCTTTGGTGGCACTTTTCGCTCTGACGCGGCTAGTGCTTGGCTCTGGCTGGCTGTCAAGAAATAAGACTCCCATCTCTTTTCCTGTACCAAATGTCTCCGTGCCAGAAAGGTAAGTTATGGAAAGCAATAAAATACGGCGACAACAATAAGTAGTTAGTTTTGCTGTTCTTAGATTCATAAGCTAACCTCGGCTACTGTATTCTCCCGGTTAACGAAGAAGCAAAGTAACGTTAGGGAGCCGTGCCGTGCTTCCTACTGTTTTGGTTTCTATCGTTGCACAGCTAACGTTAGCTAAGATAGCAGAGGGGTAGCTAACATAAACAAATATCCACAACTAACTGTTATAGCTACAATATTAGCTGTTGCCGTAAGAAGGCGTTAAACGAAAGCCCTACCATAAAGTAGACATGTTACCACAATGCGAAGACTTATAAAGACAGGTATGTGAAAGGCCGGAATTTAGTGCGGATGAAAACGTAGGTGACATACAAGCTTTGGGCTCCGGACTGCATCGTCAACATAAGCGAAGCAACGACAGTAAAAGTCGTGCCGAAAAGTGACGCCTAATGCCCTTTATTATAACCAATTTATCCTTTTTTTCACTTGCAAAAAAGTGATTGACCTCGTCAATGAAGGGTTATGTATGCCTCAACATGACTTGATTTCATTCATGAGGCTTATATCTGACAGAGCTTAGCCCACCCAGTACCTGTAGAAATAGGCTACCCTTTTTAAAGGTCCCATGACATGGTGTTCTTTGGATGCTTTTATATAGACCTTAGTGGTCCCCTAATACTGTATCTGAAGTCTCTTTTATATAGACCTTAGTGGTCCCCTAATACTGTATCTGAAGTCTCTTTTATATAGACCTTAGTGGTCCCCTAATACTGTATCTGAAGTCTCTTTTATATAGACCTTAGTGGTCCCCTAATACTGTATCTGAATTCTCTTTTATATAGGCCTTAGTGGTCCCCTAATACTGTATCTGAAGTCTCTTTTATATAGACCTTAGTGGTCCCCTAATACTGTATCTGAAGTCTCTTTTATATAGGCCTTAGTGGTCCCCTAATACTGTATCTGAAGTCTCTTTTATATAGACCTTAGTGGTCCCCTAATACTGTATCTGAAGTCTCTTTTATATAGACCTTAGTGGTCCCTTAATAATGTATCTGAAGTCTCTTTTATATAGACCTTAGTGGTCCCCTAATACTGTATCTGAAGTCTCTTTTATATAGACCTTAGTGGTCCCCTAATACTGTATCTGAATTCTCTTTATATAGGCCTTAGTGGTCCCCTATTACTGTATCTGAAGTCTCTTTTATATAGACCTTAGTGGTCCCCTAATACTGTATCTGAAGTCTCTTTTATATAGGCCTTAGTGGTCCCCTAATACTGTATCTGAAGTCTCTTTTATATAGACCTTAGTGGTCCCCTAATACTGTATCTGAAGTCTCTTTTATATAGACCTTAGTGGTCCCTTAATAATGTATCTGAAGTCTCTTTTATATAGACCTTAGTGGTCCCCTAATACTGTATCTGAAGTCTCTTTTATATAGACCTTAGTGGTCCCCTAATACTGTATCTGAAGTCTCTTTTATATAGGCCTTAGTGGTCCCCTAATACTGTATCTGAAGTCTCTTTTATATAGAACTTAGTGGTCCCCTAATACTGTATCTGAAGTCTCTTTTATATAGGCCTTAGTGGTCCCCTAATACTGTATCTGAAGTCTCTTTTATATAGACCTTAGTGGTCCCCTAATACTGTGAAGTCTCTTTTATATAGACCTTAGTGGTCCCCTAATACTGTATCTGAAGACTCTTTTATATATACCTTAGTGGTCCCCTAATACTGTATCTGAAGTCTCTTTTATATAGACCTTAGTGGTCCCCTAATACTGTATCTGAAGACTCTTTTATATATACCTTAGTGGTCCCCTAATACTGTATCTGAAGTCTCTTTTATATAGACCTTAGTGGTCCCCTAATACTGTATCTGAAGTCTCTTTTATATAGACCTTAGTGGTCCCCTAATACTGTATCTGAAGTCTCTTTTATATAGACCTTAGTGGTCCCCTAATACTGTATCTGAAGTCTCTTTTATATAGACCTTAGTGGTCCCCTAATAATGTATCTGAAGTCTCTTTTATAGAGGCCTTAGTGGTCCCCTAATACTGTATCTGAAGTCTCTTTCCCAAAATCCAGCCTTGGTGCAGAATTACAGCCACTAGAGCCAGTCCCACAATGAGCTTTCCTTAGGATGTGCCATTTCTGTGTCTGTCGCTGTTGAGGAGGAGAGAGGGGTGTGGACTTGACCAACTGCCACTTTGCTCGTTTGAAAGCCATGATGTCTCTCTCTCTCTCATGAGCGGGCCAAATTCTCTGGTTGGGCAAAGCAGAGAAAGGGGAGGTAACCTTGCTCCTTATGACCTCATAAGGAGAAGATTCCAGATCGGCCCATCTGAGCTTTCATTTTCTCAAAGGCAGAGCAGGATACCCAGGGCTCAGTTTACACCTATCACCATTTCTAGCTACTGGGGGACCATAGGCAGGCTGGGGGAACATATTAATGTTAAAAAACTTCATAAAGTGAAATTTTCCTGCCATGGGACCTTTTTAAAAGGCCAATACAACCACTGACACACAGTTTTCCAAGTAAGACGTGGACGTGCAGTATATCAACACGCTCCCACAGATGGCAGTCAGATTTTGGCAGATGATCACTTATTTGCATGACAAGTCTATGCCATTTTTGGTTTTCAGAAAGGCGTATTTCCTGCTTTCGCTTTCGATGCGCTCCGTCAGCTACACTAACAATTTATTATGATGTGTGCAGTTTACTAAAGATTTGTGTCTCCACTTTGAATCAGTCCTGGTTCTAATGATCAGTATCTTTCCTGCTCTCGTTTTCGCTTGCTAATGCTGCATTCCTTTTCACCAGGCTTTGTGACTAACCGTACCTGACTCTCTTCCTTAACGCCATCCAGCGAAATGTATTTTTGCCTAACAGCGCTGGGAGATGTGGACAATTGTTTAGTGTCCTTAACAACAAATTGTCCCCCCACCACTGACTGAATTGTGATCACGAGCAGTGACAGGAGACCAAACACTACACTGTAAACCCGAATAAGTTACCAGAACTCAAAAAAAGTGAGGCAATCAGTTGCCTCACTTTTTTTAAGTTGATTAACTTAAAAGTCAAAATTTTCCGAACTTAAAAGGTTGGTTTAATTGCTACTTGTACCTTTTGATAACAGTTAAATTAAAAGTGCTCATTTAGCTCAACTCAAATATTTGCAGTTAATATGACTTAGTTTTCTGTTAAGGGAACTCAATTATTTTCAGTTATTATGACTTACAGTTTTGAGTTTTCAAACCACAGGAATAAGTTCACAGAACTTAAAAAAATAAGTACACAACCACACAATTTTTATGTTAATAAAACTCAATGTTTATTAGTTTGTTTTGTCATTGTTTTAAGTACACATTAGTCAAATATGTTGAGTTTGTTTACTTAAAAACATGTGATTCAAAACTTAAAAATTTTTAGGCAACCGATTGCCTCACTTACATTAAGTTTAACTAACTTAATATATCTTAAAGTCGTGAACGTCTGCTTTTGAACAGTTACATGTTAAAATGAAATAGAAAAACATTTATAAATTAAAATAAAAAATAATTTTAAAATATACTTATATATATATATATTAAATAAATAAATAAATTGGAGAGATTTTTAAGAAGAAAAACTCAAAATTCTCTGATCCTATCCTTCCAAATGTGTTCCTGGTCACTTAAACGAACACGCCGACTTAATGGGACTTTGTCTTATTCACCGTATCCTCCAGAGTTAGAGAAGTCCATAAATACCCTTCTCATCTCAGTGTGTGTTGTAACTCTGTCTGGCGCACCCACTGCTAGCCTAGCTTAGCACATGTTGTACAAATCACAACATGTAAATAGGAAAATGTTGGCGTTATTTTGTCACTTATTAGGAGCATAGATGGAGCCAGATACCTCCAGGATCTGTGCTAAGCTAGGCATGGGTGCGTCAGACAGAGATACGACACGCACAGAGATGAGAAGCGTATGTATGGACTTACAGTGCCTTGCGAAAGTATTCGGCCCCCTTGAACTTTTCGACCTTTTGCCACATTTCAGGCCTCAAACATAAAGATATAAAACTGTAATTTTTTGTGAAGAATCAACAACAAGTGGGACACAATCATGAAGTGGAACGAAATTTATTGGATATTTCAAACCTTTTAAACAAATAAAAAACTGAAATATTGGGCGTGCAAAATTATTCAGCCCCCTTAAGTTAATACTTTGTAGCGCCACCTTTTGCTGCGATTACAGCTGTAAGTCGCGTGGGGTATGTCTCTATCAGTTTTGCACATCGAGAGACTTACATTTTTGCCCATTCCTCCTTGCAAAACAGCTCGAGCTCAGTGAGGTTGGATGGAGAGCGGTGGTAACAGCAGTTTTCAGTTCTTTCCACAGATTCTCGATTGGATTCAGGTCTGGACTTTGACTTGGCCATTCTAACACCTGGATATGTTTATTTGTGAACCATTCCATTGTAGATTTTGCTTTATGTTTTGGATCATTGTCTTGTTGGAAGACAAATCTCCGTCCCAGTCTCAGGTCTTTTGCAGACTCCATCAGGTTTTCTTCCAGAATGGTCCTGTATTTGGCTCCATCCATCTTCCCATCAATTTTAACCATCTTCCCTGTCCCTGCTGAAGAAAAGCAGGCCCAAACCATGATGCTGCCACCACCATGTTTGACAGTGGGGATGGTGTGTTCAGGGTGATGAGCTGTGTTGCTTTTACGCCAAACATAACGTTTTGCATTGTTGCCAAAAAGTTCGATTTTGGTTTCATCTGACCACAGCACCTTCTTCCACATGTTTGGTGTGTCTCCCAGGTGGCTTTTGGCAAACTTTAAACGACACTTTTTATGGATATCTTTAAGAAATGGCTTTCTTCTTGCCACTCTTCCATAAAGGCCAGATTTGTGCAGTATACGACTGATTGTTGTCCTATGGACAGAGTCTCCCACCTCAGCTGTAGATCTCTGCAGTTCATCCAGAGTGATCATGGGCCTCTTGGCTGCATCTCTGATCAGTCTTCTCATTGTATGAGCTGAAAGTTTAGAGGGACGGCCGGGCTTCGGTGATTTGTAGTGGTCTGATACTCCTTCCATTTCAATATTATCGCTTGCACAGTGCTCCTTGGGATGTTTAAAGCTTGGGAAATCTTTTTGTATCCAACCGGCTTTAAACTTCTCCACAACAGTATCTCGGACCTGCCTGGTGTGTTCCTTGTTCTTCATGATGCTCTCGGCGTTTACACGGACCTCTGAGACTATCACAGAGCAGGTGCATTTATACGGAGACTTGATTACACACAGCTGGATTCTATTTATCATCATTAGTCATTTAGGTCAACATTGGATCATTCAGAGTTCCTCACTGAACTTCTGGAGAGAGTTTGCTGCACTGAAAGTAAAGGGCTGAATAATTTTGCACGCCCACTTTTTCAGTTTTTTATTTGTTAAAAAGTTTGAAATAGCCAATGAATTTCGTTCCACTTCATAATTGGGACCCACTTGTTGTTGATTCTTCACAAAAAATTACAGTTTTATATCTTTATGTTTGAGGCCTGAAATGTGGCAAAAGGTCGAAACGTTCAAGGGGGCCGAATACTTTCGCAAGGCACTGTATCTAACTCTGGGGGATACTGTGAATAAATCCCAATAAGTACCGTATTTTCCGGACTATAAGTCGCACTTTTTTTTCCTACTTTGGCTGGTCCTGTGACTTGTGCAACTTGTATATCAAAATATATATAATTTAACATGTTTTTAAATGTTAATTCATACTGAACACATTACCATCTACAGCCCGCAAGAGGGCGTCTATGCTTGTGACAACTAGAATGCTGCTCCTAAAGACAACTGAGAAAGAGAAAAGAGATAAACTGCAGGTAGTAAAATATGCAGCCGAAAACGGTAATCGAGCAGCAGAAAGAAAGTTTGAAACAAGGGAGAAACTTGTGAGGGACTGGCGAAAAGGGTAACTCTTATGCAATGAAGAAAACAAAGAAAGCTAATCGGCTAATCGCGGGCTGAAAGCAAGATGGCCAGAGCTGGAGGAACGAGTCACACATGGGTGCTTGAACAACGGTGCTGCTGCGGAGAGGCTTGTCAACGGTGCAGTTAGCTCGCTACGCCGCCACCTGGTAGTTGTTCTGTGTGCTATTGTATAGTTTAATAACTGTTAATGTGTTACGTTAACATACCGGACACCTACCGTATTCAGCCTGTTGTTCTGGGTGCTATTGTGTAGTTTTGGATTTTGTGAAATACATTTCTAAATAAATGCGAATTTATAGTCCGTGCGCGATTTATATCGTTTTTTCCTCTTCATGACGCATTTTTGACTGATGCGACTTATACTCCGGAGCTTAATTTTAGTCCGGAAAATACGGTAGGCATGTTTCTTTAAGGCCCTAGGAAATAAATATTTATCACACATTTCTGATATTGACCAGACAACTAATCAGATAGTCAGGAAAATAATCGGAGTAATCAAAAACAATAATACCAAAATGAAGTTATCGTCTACAGCTATAAAAGAAAAAACACTGCTTTTGGCTTCCTTGCTAATTCCTGAGTAAGGCGACAGGGCAGCAATTTGGATGAAATTTCAAATATTCTATAGAGTTTAAGAACATTTTCACTTAAAACTCTAAAATGTAAATGTTTTACAAACCATATCAAATGCACAGGGAAATGTGAGTCATCTTGCGCAGCCCACAATGGTTAAGAAAAACATTAAAACATACAAAACATTAGCGTTACTTTTGCATTATATTAATAAGAACAAAGGCATATTGAGTAGTTTGGGCCTATTGGCTGAACACCTGCAGTAGTGCAGTAACTTTTTGAGGCATTATTTAGACAAAAGGAGATAACTTTGAACTAGCCTTTTATAATGCTTTACCCTGCAGCCTTTTTTTCAGATGAGTTTCTACATCATTAATTCATTCTTGAGGGTCTGCAACCTCGGGGATAGTTTACCACTTTCTAGATCAAGTTAAATCTTTAGAGTGAATTCAAAAGTGTTGGTCAGTGCTTTGGGATAGCTGAGGTGTAGTGCATAGATCACTCCACAGATTACCAGGAAGGCATCGCCAAGTCTGGGAAGGCTGACCCGGCATCACTTTCAATGACGACAGTGATTCTCACAGGGTGGTAGTGAACTGGACTTGCGTCATGGTCACCGATGAAAGTAATGAGGCCCACTGCAACACCATCAAGCTCTGGCTCATCAGACTCATCCTGAATGAATGAAAAAAGAGATACTAATCACAAACTAACACATGGAACAGAACAGATGACATAATTTGTCTTTCCTTAACCAAGTCCCATTGAAATCCAATACCACTTTTACAAAAGAGACCTGGGTCTCATTGTAAGAGTTGAAAAACATAAGATCCATGTTCTGCACACATGAATCAGCCAAAATACCAGAGAATCTAAGTGCTGACTGAAACCAAGGACATTTACAAGAAAATGTTTTACTGAACATTGAATAAAATGTTAGTATTTACGGGTTAGATAATACACAGCAGAATCTGTTAGTGACTTAAGGAGACTCACTGTGCAGGTTCTTAAACATCCAGAGACGTCCTCACGCAGATACACAGGAAGGACGTGGAGAACAGTAGTGCGCTTGGTGTGTATGTCATGGATTTCCTATTCAGATAAAAACAGAATTGCATATACTGAAGAGTTTACATAAAGCTGATTTTAAACAGTCCAAACAGAACATATGTCCACAAATAACCTGTTAACATCTTTAATGCAATCAGACAAATGGCAAACAAAGTGGACTAATTGCAAAAGTCAAAAAGCTCATTTCAATCATTGAACCTGTTCAATGTTCTACTGGTTCAACCTATGAAATGTGTAAAAATCTATTTACCTGTTCATCATGGATTTTTAAAATTTCAGCCAGAGCATCTGCTGTCTTCCCAGTTTTTGATGCCTTCCGTCTGAATAAGGTCATCAGTCGAGGAAGATAGCGGTCAAGCTCAGCATAGCACGTGTTGGGCAGGTTCTGATTTGTAATCCGCTGGAACTCTGCATACAACTACATAGAAATAACAGCCAGAGGAGAATACAGCAACAACACTTATTAAAAAAACAGTTCAATTTGAAGAATCTTGCACACATTCATAAAGCAAAAATATCAGCCAAATGAGTAAGAATCACAATTTTCACTTTAAAAGAGAGAGCTGATCCATATTACCTCAGACTCCATTTTAAGAGCAGGCCAGAGGTCCATGAGGTCGTTCACTGGTGGGCAGGACATCACTATGGTCTGTCGGCGTAGAGGAAATGTGGTCTCCATCATCTTTCTAATGAGGGTCAGTTTCTTCTCAGTCTTCTTCAACAATTTTTGCAAGCAAATACAAAGTTAAGTAAAATATGATTAGTAGTATTCGTGAACAGAACACATTCATTATTTGTTGACTTAAATACAGCAAAACACTTTATTTTGATCAAACCGGCAAGTAGAAAAAACAATGATGTGTGTATGTGGGAGTGCGTATAATTTGGGGTTACCACACTAAAACCTTGTCTGAGAAAAAAAAAACAATTCAAGTTATTGGTATTTAGAGGGGTGATAGAAGAATTCACATTCATTGGATTACCTGGTATCGTTATCACATCTCCAGTTATCTTCCTTAACTTCTTGAAACTGGAACAGCAAGATGCAAAGGCATAAACTGATCTGAAACTGAACAATTAAAAGATTCAAAGAGTGTCAAATTATAAATACTTCCATTTATAAATGTTCCCTGTTAATGATCTTTTCATTTAATCCCCATAAGTGTCAAGTTACTAAAGCCATCAAGCAAAATTAACATTACTGTAAAGAAAAGCAGCCACACTTGAACCTTAGTGCATGGTTAATCAACAATAATACCATTACTACAAACCAAAGCTTTACTGTTAAGGGTTTTTACTTTATTCATCTTTGTCATGAAAAGCAGCTTGCCTCCAGCAGGGTCGTTTGTTTTAAAACCGAGGCAACAGTAGGCAGGCACGGGCAGTTGACTCGTTCTGTTAACAGCAATCTCCGTGTCTCAGACAGTCTGCTCACACAGAATTTAAAACTAGCGTCCCTAGAAGCTACACAGAGAGCGCGGACTTGCAGTGTAGGAACTCAGTTTGAGGCGTTTATGCTCTTTTGTGCACTATTGAAAGTTTCCAGCAACAAAAAAACTAACTATCGCATACGAGGTGTCTGTTAGTGCTTCTACTAACATACCAGGTGTCTGTTAGTGCTTCTACTAACAACTAATTTTCTAACACCACCTTTAAGCGGGGAATGAGCGTGTGATTACTAGATTCATCCGTCGTCAAATTCTTCAGGGAGTCGGTTAGTGGTAGCTAGGTCGCTAGTTGTGCTGCTGGAGTGTGTAACGTCAAAGTCCTTCTAAATAGTCTCTGGTAACGTTATTGGTCGCGCGCTAAGTGGCTAGCTAGCTCTTTAGCAGCTAACCTATATCTGACAAGTTGCCAATCCCTACAAGACTCCCATGATAAGCCAGTGAAGGGCGGGGGCTTGGAGAAGGTCTACGCTCTCTGAGACAAACACATACAAAATGTATAAAAGTAGTAAAAGCGAATGAATATTAACATTCAAAACTTACAGTAAGTCCAGTGAGCCTGATTGCTGCCGCGAGGTGTAGTTTTGCAACCCTACTGTCTGCTGCTTCCCGCCTTGTGCGTTGCAAACTTTTCTTCTTCTGTGTTTTTCCAAAGAGCGGTAAGGAATCAGTGTAGTGTGCAAATTAGCGCGCACCTTCTGCTTCGCGCAGGTTGAATCAGAGATTAACTCTCCATACAAAATTATCCCTGCAGCTGCTTAAATAAAAATAAAAAGAATATATAGGCTACATTAAACTGATGAAGCAAAAAATAAATAAAATAAAAACATTTTGTCCTCCACTAATGTCTAATGCATTTCAGACCATTTGCTATTGCAATTTATTTATTATGATCGATTTTACTTATTTGGTAAAGCACTTTGAGATTTTATTGTATTTTAACATGTGCTATATAAATTCAGTTTATTTTTAAATCATCCCTATTTTAAACAATAGAAATAACAGGACTTTATCATTCTTAGTATGTTATTACTCAATTCTATTACATTGTACTTAAGTTATGTTTTTAAGTTATGCTTACTTATACACAAAATAGTTCCATTTAATCAAAAAATATTAGTTAACAATACTCAAAAAGGAAGAACATGTTACACCAACTTGACAAAATTAAGTTAGTAGAACTTGTTCTAAAACTTTGAGTATACACTACTTAATCTATTTAATTACTTTGAACGTTCGGGTTTACAGTGTATCTTGAAGCCATCGTATCTTTTAAGAAGCCTGTAGCTACCGTAATGACATGGCAGGCCACTTTTTATTCACACTCCTGTAACTCCTGTTGATGGAAAGTTGCACAGAGTCCCTCAGAGCCGATGTTGCGGCTGTAAGCAGTCCGACAAAGTGCTGCCGTGAGGGCCTGAACACTGAGAGATGCATAAACACACTGTGACGCCTGTATTGTTATGATTTATTCCCTCCACACGTAAAATACAACTAGCACTGCAGTTACCAAATGTAAAGTTACCGCGTGAGTCGAAATAAGTGCCTTAGTGCGGCGGCACTTTGTTGGACTGCTTACAGCCGCAGCATTAGTCAACAGAAAGTGTTCGCTCCCAGGTGAACAGGTGACGCAAACAAATATGTTATCACTTCCGCTCAAACCGCCATGAAAACGCCCACCACCTACAATATAAGTGCACAATATAATAATCAGTAAATACTATAAATGAGACCATAAACAGCATACAGTATGTGGCTCCTACAGCCGGTCTGTATATCAATAGAAACCAGCCTAATTAGAGCCTTGGGTCTCTGGCTACCGGGGATTGTGAATGTTTTGTTCCTCTTTCTAAGAAGTGTCTCAGCTGTTCCATGACGGTGCAATGTCATCTTAAAGGGTCATTTAGTGTGTTTTTTTTCAACCTGGAACCTATTTTCCCATGCATTGGTGTCTAAGTGACACATATATTTTCTTTCATAAACAACAATCTTTGAAATTGGTCCAGTATTGAGCAAGAAAGCTGTAACCGGTAGCCACGGGCCAGGCTGCAGTGTAACCCTGCAGGGCGGCTGTAGTCTGTGCGCTGTGTTCCAGTGCAAATTTTTGGCCCAGACTAGGGTTGCATGATATTGACAACATGTGATATTGCGATATCGATGTTAATTTCGATATTTTTAAACCGATGTAAAATTACAAAAGTTACGGGAAAACGCATCAAAATAGATTGGCAACAAATACAACACAAGGTTTATTTCAACTGACTGTCATATTGGACTGGTACAACAACTTGTGCCAGTTGATATCGCTCTGCCGGTAAAAAAAACCCCGATCTATTGTGCAGCCCTACCAGACACATAAACATATGAATATAGGTTGAAAATACCCGAAGTTCCCCTTCATGTTGCTTCACGCTGTGTTTTCCTGTTCTAGCTATTCTCTCCTCTGCTATCTTTCCTTTCTGTATTTCCCTCAGGCTCATGAGACTCCATTTCCAATTTCCAGCATGGATGGTGCACCTGAGCTAGTCTAAACCACTTTATTACTGTGTCTCATTTTCACACTGCTCTCATGCTGGATGACAGGAGATGAGACACTGCGGCCCTGCAGCACACCATGAGTATCCAGAGTCTGGGAGGAGCTATCGGGGATTCCCTAGGCTCTAGCCTGACGGTGCGTATGAGCGGGGCAGGCGGCGGCCGGAGCGCTCTTTCTCTGAAGCCGCCTTCCTCCGGACGGATTGCCTCTCTGTTCCAGGCCATGGTCCCCACCGGTTACACCAAGCTGCAGGAGGAGCGGCTCGCCATGGTGGACGTCGGAGCCAAGCCCGAGCCCGTCTCGCTCCAGAACGGCTACAGGCAAGAGCCGTCGCACGTAGAAGGCTCCCGACGGCTCCTGGAACGGGCCTCGCGCTCCTCCGTGACTTTGTCCGACTGCGGGGACGGAGGCTACTCCGAAACGGAGCCCATGCTGGCCGAGAGGAGGCTCTCCGGGGAGCAGGCGGACGAGGAGGCGGAAGAAGAAGAAGAAGGGGAGGAGGAAGGGCAGAGGTCGACCAGGCAGAACATGCCCAAGGAGTCGCTGCTGGCCATGGCGCTGCAGATCTTGCTGCCTTTCCTGCTGGCTGGATTTGGAACCGTTTCAGCTGGAATGGTGCTGGATATTGTGCAGGTAAGCCGAGCTACAATGCAACCATTATTCGGAAAGAAACAAGCAGCATGGTTGAGAGCTCGAGACAGAGTGGCATTAAAGGCTAATGCCAGTTTATTTATTTTCCTAACACTGTACTCTGCAAAGGAATTACAGAGACGTGGGAACATAAAACTAAGAAACCCGGTCAGTCAGACAATCACACTGGTTGTAAACAGTTTATCGAGATTATCGAAACCACTTTTTCTTTGGAGGTAAATCCAAAAGTAAGTACACTTAGGGCCAGGGTCCAGCAGCCAAATGGCGAGTGTTTGTATTTATTATAAGGATCCCCCATTAGCTGCGGCCTAGACGACCAGCTAGTCTTCCTGGGGGAACCAACACAACACAACATTAAATCAGACTATATTTAAACATTTCATGACTCCTACAGAAAAGAAAAGAAACCCAGCAATATATGCATATAGAACTAAATAACAGAAAACAACCAAAAAGTAAGGAAATATATATAATAATAATTAAAAAAACATGAAAATAAAGAAATACCTTAAACATATTACAGTACATTACATAGCTAACATCAAGGTAGTTCACATAGACAAGGAAAGAAATATAATATTTCCAACCACACAGTAAGATAACAAATACAACCATACGATCAGTTAAGTGAAGTGAAGGTAAGATTTGACTTTCTTTTTAAAATTTACCTTTCCTTTGATAAAACATATGTTACTTGGGAATGGTCAAATTTGATCAGCCACTCAATAAATAATTGATATATTGGCTGTTGAGTGAAGCCAATCTTCCAGCCACTTGCATATTTTACCTGCATTTGGCTGGTAGGTGGTGCTAATCTTGGACCCTGCTTAGGGCTGCTCAATTAGGGAAAAAAAAATCATAACCACAATTATTTTGGTTAATATTGAAATCACACTTATTTAACACGATTACTCATTGACTTTTGCAAAACCAACACAGGGTCAGAAGGGTTATACATTTCTCCGGTTTAGGGGCTCGGAAACGTCCGAGCGGTGTGAATCTAAGGTGTAAACGTAGCAAAAGATATTCATTTTTAAACCAAAACGTCGCAGTGTAAATGTAGCCCTAGTCTAGACTAGAAGTCTCCCTTACACTTCCAATATGGGACCTTGTTAAGTTCCACATGCTAGCATTTGAAAGATCTGGTTCATGGATGCATATGCAAATGATGAGTTCTATCTAGCGCTGTCTAAATGATAGCGTAGCATTTTAATTTGAACGTTAAATGAGGCTGAGTGAAAGTGCAGTAGTTAGGTCAGACGTGATGTTCTGTATTCCGTGCTTGTGTCCTCCGCAGCACTGGGAGGCGTTCCAGTACATCACGGAGATCTTCATCCTGGTACCGGCGCTGCTCGGCCTCAAGGGAAACCTGGAGATGACCCTGGCCTCGAGGCTGTCCACAGCGGTGAGACAAACACACACACACACACACACACACACACACACACACACACACACACACACACTAGGGCTGGCAATCACCAGAGGCCTCCGCAAAATGATATCACAATACTTATGTCACAATACTTTAAAAATTTTCAGCATATTGCAATATTCTGCGGTGTATTGTGCAACTTATCAATTTCTGTTTTGTTCAATTTTGTAAAATGCAATGCAAAATGGGATTGTCAAGCAGACAAACTGGCCAACACTGTCATACAAACCTGTCATACGTGTTTATTATTCTAGTACCAAAAAGTTAAATTCTCATGTGCAGTTTATACAATGAAAGATCAATACTTGGCGTCCATTCATCCAGGGTGGGATTTTTGGAGGGGCATGCATGGGATTTCCTCCTTTCTGGTCTACAGATCCCTGCCTTTACAGAATTATTGTTATCCCTGGTGGGGACAAAATGTATTCCCCTTCAAAGTGATCAATGCTACTTCATCAATAGACCATATATTAATTATTTATCTACAATAGAAGTATTTTAAACTAAGTACAGCACTGTAACGTGAACAGTCTTTAGTGCCGTAGAAGGATAAAATCCGAGCAGCAGTTGCTGGTTGTATTTAGCCGCTCCAGAGCTCCCGGACTCCGGCTACCAGCAGCAGTTGTTTAGCCGCCAACAGGTGACTGTAAGTCGGGTACAGGCACCGCCAGGTGACGGTCCTTTCAGGGGCCGTAGTAGTGGAGTTTAGACAGAAAAAGTGAGCGTCATGCGACGATGGAAGTTAAGTTTTAGGAACCAAAACGACTCGTCAAGTCCCCCGCCCCTTATACACACACTGGCTCTCTCTGTGAGTGACTAGCAGGGAAGTATTTTTATGTTCAGCCTGATGTGCGAGGAAACTAATTACAATGCATATGCTCAGTTGGAATGGATTTGTCACTAAAAGGTTTCGGCAGTAAAAGTGCAATAGAATATATAATAAATGCATATATTGTGATGTAGCGAACAGTCAGCTTGCACGACTGAAGAACTGACATCCCATACATTCTCATAATGCAGATACGCTGCATTGACTCGGTCTGCTTTTTCATTTATTTTTTCCCCGCTACGGCATAGTCGACAGAAAGCTATTTAGTCTTTTTTTTTTTCATATTATGTCGCAACGTTGGAAACGTTTCCAGCCAGCCCTCACAACATGTTCTCTTAACTTTTTAGGTGTGTGTGTGTGTGTGTGTGTGTGTGTGTGTGTGTGTGTGTGTGTGTGTGTGTGTGTGTGTGTGTGTGTGTGTGTGTGTGTGTGTGTGTGTGTGTGTGTGTGTGTGTGTGTGTGTGTGGCTACATCATTCTTTGCGGTGACGTCTCATCTGCACAGACTAAGCCTCTCTCTGCGTATAGTCTGTTGGTCACCTCTGTGACATCCCAGTCTGTAATTACAGCTGGAGCGTCTTCTCTGTCAGGTGAAATAAAGACAAAAACACAACAGTGGAAACCTTGTTTGTCAGTGCAGCTGTGTTGGCGCTCACTGCCGCCTTCTAAATTCAAGTTATAATTCAGGCAAGTGTCTTTTTTTCCCGACGAGGGCCGGTTGGGGTCGGTCCCAGACTGATAGCAGCATTAATGGAGAGCCCTATCGTTTCTGTGGTAACAGAATCGTGGATGGAATCGCAAAATTCAGAATTTAAAAAGTCCAGTCCATGAGACAGATTCCATACATTATCCTACTTTAAGTCAACGGTAAAAGCTAACTGGAGATTTGAAAATATGACTCCGTCTAAGTTTCCAACTGAGTCGTAAAAAACCTGTAGTTTTAGAAAACGTCTTAAAGTGCTCAGATTATGCTCATTTTCAGGTTCATAATTGTATTTAGCGGTTGTACCAGAATAGGTTTACGTGGTTTAATTTTCAAAAAACACCATATTTTTGTTGTACTGCACATTGCTGCAGCTTCTCTTTTCACCCTGTGTTTTGAGCTCTCTGTTTTAGCTACAGAGTGAGGCATCGCACTTCTGTTCCATCTTCATTGGGAGTCGCACATGTATAGTACCTAGGTAAGGACTACTAGCCAGTCAGAAGCAGAGTATGAGGGCGTGCCCTAACAGTACCTAGGTAAGGACTACTAGCCAGTCAGAAGCAGAGTATGAGGGCGTTCCCTGACAGTACCTAGGTAAGGACTACTAGCCAGTCAGAAGCAGAGTATGAGGGCATGCCCAGACAGTAGCTAGGTAAGGACTACTAGCCAGTCAGAAGCAGAGTATGAGGGCGTGCCACGCTAGCAGCTAGGCGAGCATTATAACGTGTGTTCCAAAGTTTATTTGTTTATTTAAAAGGATCCCCATTAGCTGCCCCCAAGACGACAGCTAGTCTTCCTGGGGTCCAAACAATACATACAAAACGTGTATGTGAGTAATTACAATCACAATTACTCACAAAAATATCATATAATAATAGACATAAAAGAACAAGAAAAAATAACAATACAAAAAGTACTGATTAGAATAATAGTAAAATAATACAAAACATAGCACATGATACAACCTCTCTCAGCCAATCCAGACGATATTACGATGTTGAAAACAAATACAGTCTTAGTCTTTTTTTAAAACCAGTTTTTCCCTTGATTTCACGAACCCCAACTGGAAGATTGTTCCAAAACACAATTGACCTATAAAACACGGTCCTCTTCATAGAGTCAGATTTAGGTAGGGGTAAAGAAATCTGTCGACTATTCGCCCCTCTTGTGTAATGTGAATGCATATCTGAATAGTAAATTATATTGTCGTAAAGAAATTTTGGAATCCGAGTGTTAATAATTCTATGAAAATATCCTAACATATTAGCAGATAGTCTATGCTTGACCACCAGCCAAGCAAGACGTTCATGCATCTCTGCAACACTAGTTCTCGAAGAACAACCAAGAACCAGTCTTGCAGCCTTATTTTGAGCCACTTGTAATTTCTTTAAATGACTGCATGATGCAGCAGACCATACAACAGAACAGTAATCCAAATGACACAAAACCAATGTACAAACAACACGACTAAACAACTGTGAATTTAAAAATTGTGCACATTTACGCATTACTGCAACAGCTCTGCCCATTTTAGCAACAACTTTGTTGATGTGATCAGACCATGACAATGTAGAATCGAGCCAAAGTCCAAGAAGCTTCACCCAGGTTTGTCTCTGAAGTAAAGGCTGGACCACAACAGAGCTGTTTGGAGCAGTTGGTGAACAGGGTTTTTTTGTTGGAGATGGTAAGTCCCTTTGGGGTGGACTTTGGGCTTTTTCACTTTGTAAACCTAATATAACGTGCACAAAAAAGATATATAACACAATAAAGGTAAGGGGAAAAAGCCAAAAAGCATAATATGAGCACTTTAAAATACATAAAAAAAAACTTCCCAGTGGCTTAGGCCTGGTGGCGGGCATCTTAGGCTGGCAATACACTGGGGGAAAACACTGTTATTACTATGGAAAGTTTAATGCAAGAATTATTTAGCTGCATATTGAAGGCATTTTGGTGTACGAGCTTTGCGGATTAGGAATAAGTGGAGGAATTTGCTGATGTAGCAGAGTGAGGGGTGATTTGCTGTAGACGGAGGTGGGACGGGCTGCTGCAACCAGGATGTTGAATGTACTGCTCCACTTCGGATCTCCCTTAGCAAACAGTGTAACAAGGCAAGAGCAGTGAGGAAAGAAACAGGTTTGCCTGATCGAGCGTGCATTCATTTGCAGCTCGTGATTCCCCATGAAACTGCGTCATAAATAGGGCTGGGTACCGAGTTCGATACTTTTTAGGCAGCGACTGAATTGCGTCCTTAAGTGTCGAGTATCGAAAAATGCCTCGTCATTCAATAGTCAATTTCAATCCCTAAGTAGTACATCTCATCAGAGTGAGTGAGCCAATAAGTATGCAGCATGCTTCTACCAAGCTCTAATAATGTTAGTGATTGGCTGTCTGACTAGACACGTCGAGGAGACACGCGGTAAAAACTCTATAATAAATAAAAAGATTTGTGCCGTAATGTTGTAATTAGATCTGTAACAATTCAAAATTTTGCTGTACAATTAATTTGCTCAGAAATAATTGAGGTTTTTCTTTTAGTCACATTTTAAGAAACATTTATTTATGTATTACTTTCAGACACATTCAACTTTTGAATGAATCCCAGGATACACCTTTTGGTTATATCATCAACATATGTCATGTGACCCAGATAATATATCCGGTAATATCACAAGTACACAGCCTGTGAAGTAAACCACGCTCCTTTTATTATTGTACAACATGGTATTTTTTTCTTCTAGTACCATCAAATTGACAATAGCACATTTATCCCCATCAATAAAATACAAAGCACGAATACTCACTTATATAATTACAATTTGGCATATCTAAACAAAATCAACAATTAGGGCGCCTGGGTAGCTCACCTGGTAAAGCGTGCGTCCATATACAGAGGCTTAGTCCTCGACGCAGCGGTCGCGGGTCCGATTCTCCTTCTCTCTCCCCTTTCATGTCTAAAGCTGTCCTATCTAATGAAGGCCTAAAAATGCCACAAAAAATACTTAAAAAATCAACAGTTACCATCAAAAGTCATACCCCAGGACCTTAGCCAATGTTAGCAATTAATTGCGGTTGAACAAAGAAATGGCGATTACGTTAAAAAAACTTGCGACAAGTCAATTATGTAATCATTGCTACAGGCCTAGTTGTAATGTTGTCATATTTTTTGTCATATTACTGTACTACGGTGCACAAAGCACTTGTTCAGCAGTGTGTGTCGACGGCTCTGTGTTTGTCTCAACTACTCAGACTAGGATTGCACGATATTGACAAAATGTGATATTGCGATATTGATTATGAATATTGCGATATCGATATTAATTTCGATGTTTTCAAACGTGTAAAATTACAAAAGTTACGGGGAAAACGCATCAAAATAGATTCATAACAAATTAAACAAGTTTTCTTACAACACAAGGTTTATTGCACCTGACAGTCATATTGGACTGGTCCCACATGAATAAATAAATAAGGACCTAATAATAATGTCTACAGAACAGGATGTTTTACTGGTTGGACAGTAGAAAATCTATAAATAAAGAGAACAGGACACAACTTTTCTTTCACTTCTCTGATTCGTTTTGTTTCTCTCTATCTATTTCTTCACTCACACTGTCACTTACAATATGCGCACACATGTTACGCTCCATAGGGTTTGTCAGGTAGTGGCCCCGTGCGCTGACGTGCACTAACTTGTGCAAGTGGCACGGTAATTAGCCAATGAAACATGATCATTATAGCGTTTTAAAGCTCTAAATCAAACCCAACTAAGCCACACAGCCAACGGACGAGACGCAGCGCTCCACAAAATAAACAAAATATTGCGTACTTATTGCGACACTTTCGATATATTGCGCTAACGATATTGAGTCGATATATCTTGCACCCCTAACTCAGACTCTTGCACAGTAGGAACAAAAATCTGAAGAAGTGACACAGCAGAATTCTCTCTCTGTTTGGTTTCTGGCTCGTCCTGTCGGCCCCCGGCTCTCAGCATACACGCTCCACATTCACAGTGCTGTGTCAACACGGACAGCAGAGCTCAGCGGGAGCTGACACCCCTCACTGGTGTCCCAAAAAGACTCTTAGGGACAAAACTAACATGTAGTTTAACAAAAAACTTCTGTTATTCCATTGCCCTCTCTCTCTCTCTCTCTCTCTCTCTCTCTCTCTCTCTCTCTCTCTCTCAATCTTTAAATTTTTTTTTCAATTTCATGTTGCTTTATTGGCATGACAAAAAAAATACATCTGCGTTGCCAAAGCATAAGAAGAAACATACATGTAAACAGCAACAAGGAGTAACTACATCAGATATAATAATACAAGTGAACAGGATAATTATGATATAATTATTACAGATAATAAACAAATTCTGTGCATGTCCCTCAAAGGGTACGTTGAAACAAAAAGAAATAAAGACAAAAAAAAATAATTAATAAAGTAATTTTGGGGTTCAATAGTTCTGAAAAACAGCTTCAAGCAGCAATTGCACAGGCCAAGCAATCAGCCTGTTCCAAACGGGCACATTTTGAATGGGCACTCTACTAGTGTATAAAATGCTACAGGCTTTTCATGGGGCTCTGGCATATTCACAGGCAGTCATCGAAAACTAACAGAATGTTACTAATTGTTTTTCTTCATTCTGTCCTACCTCGAAACACAGGTGAATGTGGGCAAGATGGATTCTCCCATAGAGAAGTGGAATCTAATCATAGGCAACCTGGCACTGAAGCAGGTAACACGCACAGTTTAGCCCTAAACTATCTACAGTACGTGCATGAACAGCCATTATTGCCCTTTTCATTGACAATGAATCAATACTGCAATAATTGTTTGAATTTTTTTGATTAGCTTCCATTTAAATATGCATTTTCCTTTACAAACCGAATGCCTCTACTGATTTGTGTTCCACATTTGGCCATTAAAAGAATGTAATTGAATTATATTAAACATAGGCACACAGTCTCACGTGCATACTATCTTATTTATGTGACACTATGGATGTTCTATGGTCTGTAATATTCTTGATACACATTGTCGCTGACTACCAACGTTGGTCATTTTTTGGATTTAGATTAGTCTTATTGATCTATGTCTGTGTAAGAATGCGTACATGCTCCTGCTAATCATCTACCCACACACTAAATAAACACAGCACGACACGTGCAATGTCACTGTGTTTTTCGTGAACTGTTTGTCTGACATGTCCCGCAATAACACACACGTCAGCAGGAAGAAAATCTACCTGGACATGATGTTACTCACAGTATTACCACAGTCCTGTTTATATGGAACATTACCTAACCTCCTGCTAATCCTGTAAGCACTGTTTTCGCACACGTAGTTTGCGTTGTTTTCTCTACTCTAGTAAAAGAGCACACACTCCCTCCCTCTCTCCCCTCCAGGTTCAGGCCACCGTGGTGGGTTTCCTGGCTGCCGTAGCAGCCGTGGTTCTCGGTTGGATCCCGGAAGGGAAGTTCCAGATGAGCCACGCTGTGCTGCTCTGCTCCAGCAGCGTGGCCACGGCCTTTATAGCCTCCCTGCTGCAGGGTAAACACAACGCACACACACACACGCGCACACACACACACACACACACACACACACACACACACACACACACACACACACACACAGTGACAGCTGAGTACCCCAGTTTAAAATAAGCTGTTAATACTGTGACTGGAGAAACTGGGTCACTTATGTCCCCTTCCCAAACAGTCTTTGTGACTAATATCACATGCAGTTTAAAAAACAGGTATGTCTCTCTGACAGACTGGTTGTGTAATGATGTCTGAAGGGCACACCAGTTATGTGATGACCGCTGACCCTTTTCGTGTCCCGTTCAGGTATCATCATGGTGGGTGTAATTGTGGGTTCCAAGAAGACGGGCATCAACCCAGACAATGTAGCCACACCCATTGCCGCCAGTTTCGGGGACCTCATTACCTTGGCGATCCTGGCCGGGATAAGCCAAGGCCTCTACAAGTGCCTAGGTAGGTGAACGGTTACTCCTTTTAGAAACCGCTATATAAGTACATCAGGAGTGGCTAAAAAATGTCCAATGAGCCAACAGTCTGCATGTTTTGTGCTGGTGTTAAAACTTCCAACGGGCCAATCCAACCAGATCGAGACCACCTGAAAAGCGGAGGCTGGAGGGTAAGGCCTCCCTCAAGAGCATGTCTGTGGTAACAGGGGAGGGGCAGGCTCTGCGCCCCATGTGAGTGTGTGGATTTTACCTGATATATCAGAAAATGGATCCAAACAAAGCTGTATTGTGTTGTTGTCCTATTTTGTATGATTTATCAGTTCCCAGATAAGTGAGTAAAATGATTTATGATATACAAGGTCGGGTTACAGTCTGGACTAATAATGCTCTTAATAATGAGCTCCTTGTAAGTAGCGCTGTACGATATGAGGAAAATATCTAATTGCAGTTATTTTGACTGATATTGCGATGTGATTCACAATATTGGAGGAAATGACCCCTTAGCTGAAAGAGACACGAAGCAGGGACCCCTTACTTTCTTTTGTCTAAACTTAAGTTGCATATTAAACTGGGCCTATACAATAACGTGTAGGGTGGCCTAAAACCTCTACACATACCTTTTTTATTATGGTGCATACAATACTAAGGTATTACAATAATAATTGACATATTAACCCTCCTGTTGTCCTCGGGTCAAATTTGACCCATTTAAAAAAAGTTTCTATTTAGAAATTTGAGTTTCTTTCAAATTGTCAAAAAAACAAATGTGGATGGTTCCCTACAACCATTACTCTTCACAAGAAAAATAAATGATGGGTTCACTACTTTTGTTGAATTTGTGTGTTTTATTCAATTTTATAGCATTTGAAAAAAAAAAAATGATAAAAGAACGTGGAAAAAAGCTTCAAAAGTGCAGAAGAAATTCAACCAAAAAAATCGGAAAAAGTGACACAAACGTTGGAAAAAGTGTTGAAAAAGACGACCTAAACGTTGACCTATTTTATTTCAAATTTTGACCCAGAAAAACTCAAAGTTGCAGGTCGACAGACACAAGGGTTAACATATTCATACATGATGATTTAATGTTAAACATACATGTTCCTTAATCCTTAAGCTTAACTGTCTGTGGATGCCTAGTGGCTGCCGTACCTACAAGGCCAATATGCATGTCATCCATGTTATTTCATAAATAAATAAATCACAAATAGGCTGATTTATTTTTGCTGATAATATGTTGGACTCATGTTTATGTATATATTTTCAGACCTATTTCAAGTTTTGGCAGAAAAAAAAAAAAAATTAAATAACTTGGTGGCGTGGTGATATGTTCTAGTTTCTTCTCTCCTCTGTGACAGAAAACTGAATATCTTTTGAGTTGTGGACAAAACAAGACATTTGAGGACGTCATCTTAGGCTTTTTGGGAAACACTGATCCACATCTATCACAACGTTATGACATTTTATAGACCAAACAACTAATCGACAATTAAAATAATCATAAGGTGCAGCCCTAGATTGAAGTAACACAGAACCCATTTACAATCCCTTCATTTGGTCAATCTTCTCCCGTTAGAAATAGTTGTAGAGCCCAGATCTTTGCTTTCTGCGGTGGCTTTTGTAGTGAGACACTTCCCTCTGTCGGCCAGTAGAGGTCCTTCTTGCCTCGCTCTTTAGTTGCAGAACAGACCGTCTCTTTCCCCTCCCACCACCACACATTCCACATGTTTAATTCATGTCACACCCAGACCGCCGTTGCACCACCTTGTCTCACTTAACATAGCGTACACTGGGACCTGTTTCCTCTTGGAAAGGCTCCTGATATTAACTAACCCTGTCTGGTCTAATTGTATGACACAGATGTTTCACCACAGTGAAAGGGAACAATTCAGCGCTGTGAGCTAAATGTATTAAACACACTTCAGATTTCATATTTCCATGGCAGTGCAGTGCAGTGAGGCTGTCTGGCTGTGTCACTCTCAGGACAGTGGCTCTGTTGTTCTCGAGCCCAGCCACGCCAACACTTTCCTGCTAAAGTGGAACTAATAGTCAGTTTAACTATCAGCTAAACAGAGTATAAATCACACGATTACTAGGGCTGGGACGATATGCTTTTTGTCCCGATTCGATTCTTTTACGATACATGGGTTTCGATTCGTATTGCGATTTTCATATAATGCGATTCTAGAAGGATTGCGATTCAATAGTATTGAGTGTTGACATTTTCCTTTCCTTCTTTATCAAAAACAAAAGTTGAAAAATACACTATATCGTGAGACATTTCTAAAAACGAATAGTTTTCTAAGAAGAATGCACATCACATCAGTCAGTCCGACTGACATTTATTTACTTCGTAAAGAAGAACATAACATGGATTTTCAGCATTTCTCTGCTTTTCGTTATGCTGAAAACAGATGTAATTGCCGTCGGCTGTACTGTATAAACAGAAAATATTTAGGTCAATCATTGATATAAAAAAAAAAATTACAAATGGCCCTGATTGGTGCATCTGAACAGTGAGCGGTGGATTTTTGTAAATCCCACTACAGGCTGTAGGTGGCGCCAGAGGAGCCAGATTTTATTTAATGACCTGCTTCATGTAGTTCTACTGGAACATAGGGTCAGTTTCAGAAAATATGACAAAGTTAGTTTTATAAGTCTTACCTACTGCACCTTTTAATGGCTCTAATGCTTCTAATGTTGAGGAGTAGAGATGAGACACCAGCGAGACTGCAGTAGCTGCAGGAGCCAGGTCGAGCGCAGTCGAGTTTATTCATGAAGTGCTTTTAACAAACAGGATTGTTAGAGAGAGCTTCACTGAGAGGGCTCAACAATACATAAAAGCAGCACCACCAAGAAATGGGGTCAAAGCCTGTGAGCGTGCATGGCTGTGTGTTTGTGTGGATGTTGCAACAATGGGTCATTTCAGGGCAGTCCATGAGAGAATTTAAACCATCATGTAGACAAAACAGGAAGGAATGGCTAGTATTGAGTAAAAAAAATCAGGTTGGGTCTAGACTCAAATAGTGAGAAACGGACTGCATTTACACCTGCAGAATGGGAGTCATATACACACATCCATTTGTTATGACAAATTGCCCACAATTACAAAGAGAGGGGACATTATCCTCCCATGCTTTTTAGTATTTTTTTTTAACTTCACCACATTATTACGGGCGGCCATAAACTGGCACAAGGCTGTGCCTGGAAAAAAAGTGCCAGAAAGCTGAACAGCTCCAGAGTTAAATGTCTGGATTAAAGTTTGTGTGCTAATCTATTTACCAGACAACTTTTAAATTTTCGAACAAAAATACTGTATGGAGTTATAAAGTGGGAGCGGTGTTTGAAAGTTGTCTTTGAATGGTATCCTCAACATAGAAACACGTGAGTGTGCTGGGTAATTTAACAATATTACAGATGTATTTCATGGCCATCAGTTTTAATACTTTATGGGTTTGAGAACCGAGCAGCCCCAACTCAAAATAATTTCCTGTATCTACGTTACGTGGGTTTCACGACTGCCACACCTCTTTAGGGGACTATAGCGGCAGGTCCGGAGTGCATTCTCTAAACATTAGAGTAGTAGGCCCTACAGTATCTGAAAAGACCCTCATGTCATGTGTGATGAATGCTGTGAAGTCTCAGCTGTCTTCATAGTGGGCCAGCTGGTAATATGCATTAGCCAGATCAATTGAAGAGAAAACTTTGTAGGTTTGCAAACAGTTCATCCACATAGAGCAGGGGGTAGCAGTCTGTACCTACGGCTTTGTTAGGTTCACGGTGATTGGTGCACATTCTTATTGCACCAGTTTTCCGTCCTGTGACTATTATAGGTGAAACACAGGGGTGATGCATCAATCTTTTCAGTGACGCCAGCTTTCAGCAAGCGATCCAGTTCCGCTGAGACGGAAGCCCTTATAGCAAAAGGCAGTGGTCCTAGCTTTTTGACGTACAGGTTTGACAATATGGTCGATTTTCACCTGATGCACAAAGCTGTTACCCTGGAAATCTCGCAAGTTCTTGCAAGAGCCCAATTTGAATTTGCTCAGCGAGTCACTCTGGCAATGATGCTCATTAACTATGCCCGTGGAGCCGAGCTGCACCAATCACATCGGTGCATCTGATATAGGCGGGTCAAAGGCGATCTAAACCGATGACGACAGCGCTGCGACGTCCAAGTCCGGAATCAGTCAGTAAACATTGGTCGTAGTGTTATCCAATTGCGTGCAGTGATATTTTCAAATGCATGCTTGGTGCCGCCCCTCGAGTTGGGCCATTTTCATTACTCATAGCCAGACCCTTAATCTTTCGGATTTGGGTCTGGATTTCCAGGCTACAAAGCTGTGTGCACATCCGATGTAAGGAGCAGCAGGGATGCAGAATGCAGGTGTAGAGTCTGAAGTCAACACAGGACCAGGAGGAGCAGTGGACGGAGGTCAGACAGTATTGCCTTGAATGCAGATGTTTATTAAGGCAGCCACGAGATCTCTTCCTAGGAGAAGGGTGCCTTTCTTTACCACAAAGAACATGGATGAGGACGTCATAACTCCTCTACTCACTGTGATGTGTATGCACCAAGCAAAGGAGTTATTTTCCTTGGGTAGGTCACCAGCCGACTAGTATGTGGGACTTATCGTAGATGTGGTGTGGCAAAATGGACACTGCAGAGCCTGTATCCACAACTAGTCTAAGCTCATTGGCAAAGGAAGCAGATGTCCTGACAAGGGTCTCTCAAGTACAGCACAGTCAGTGTAGGCAGCTCTATCTCATGTTCATCACTGGTTTTGAGTTTGCAGCAAACGCATGCAAAATGTTCAACTTACAATGCGTTGCCTTGGCTGCAGGGCATTGAAATTAGCTACATGTTTTTCAGAACCACATCTGGAACAGCTACGAGAAAGCAGTCGGTCTTAAACTAGCAAAAGATACTTGCGTCGGGCTTTGCACTACACCCTGGGTGCAAGCTAGGGCCCATACTGTTAAAAAGTTAGAAAAATCCTGCTTCAGGTGCATAGTTAACCCCGTGAACAGGATTCCTGGGCAGAGAAACGTCTCACTCATCTTACTGGTAGTTTCTACATATGCAAACTCATGCTGGGCTTCGGATGCATTTCTGTAATCATAAAGCAGGGTAGCTAGCAGTACTTCAATATTAAAATCCCCATTCTTTCCCGTGCATTAGCAGCATCTTGCCATTTCTCAGCTAAAAGAGAGAGTTGAGAGTTGGCAGCCATGCCATTCTTTTTCCTGGCAGAGCGTTTTAGTGGAATTTATTCCACCAGAGATGGACAGGAATATCAATTGTTAGTTCATTTGGTTTATTCCTAGCAGCAGGACAACTCAATGGCAGGGTGGCAGAGGTTCATGTAAATAGCTTAACCTGTTGACGACCTTAATCGGCGTGTCAGCTCAACTCTGTGCATGTCAATTTAATGTCAATGTCGTGAACCTTGCTTCAGAGGGAGGTGGATTGATTTTGAAAAAAAGGCTCTCCTCTCAAATGTGTGCCTCCAGTATATCTTTCTCGGCGTTTTTGGGACTGAAGGTCTGCTATAGCCCATTAATACCCTGAACTGAACATTGGGCCATTTCTGTTCTCCAGCTACCAGACCATGGAGATGATAAATCTGGGACTGTTTCTGTAATGACTGTTATTTACTGCTTGGAACAGGATCCTCCTGGAAACATCTGGTGGTTTGCTCTAAGCAGGTGCTTTACCCTAATTACTCTTTCAAAAATAGTTGTGTTGTGCCATATTGTAGTTTAAACAAAGAGGTACAGTTGTAGAGAGAAAGTGAGCGAGACCTTCCCTGCGTTGGTGTGTATTTCCTCTCGGTGCTCCACTTTCCCCTCACATTTGAAACATAGTACGCAGCTCAGGTGGATTGGACACTTAAGCTGGTAGGCTAAATGTGATAAGCGTTCCCCTTTTCCTAGCTACTTTTCTTTAACCTAAATGGAGAAACTCACAATGTTAAGGAAAGCTGTGTATGGGCAGGAATTTGTCAGAAATGGTGGATTTGCAGCATGTACTGTAAATGTTTGACGGAGCAAATGTTTCTGGGACTGCAAGTCGTGTTTCCTTTTGTTAGTTTAGTTAAATTTACCTCAGGCTCAAAAAAAATGGGAAAGAAAGTCAAGCACCTTTTTTTTTATTTTTTTATTTAGAGAGTTCAACCAGCTGTTTAGCCTGGCTTTAAGGGTGGCAGGTTGGTCCACCACTTTGGTCCAGATTAAAGTATAATCTCGAAAAATAATTTCATGAATTGCCATAGAGGATGAAGTCGAATGCGTTTGGTGATGCTCTGACTTTTCATTTAGTGCTATTCTGAAGTTGACATGTCTGGTTTTGAGTGAACTATCTCAGCCACTTTTGGATGGATTGCTACAGGCAGTCACGGTTCCTAGACGAGGTATCCTTCTAACTTTCATGATCCCCGGACTTGTCCTCTAGCGCCATCATCAGGTTGAAATGTAATATGTCCAGTATTTTGGTTTAGGCCCACATACCTTCAAAACTAATGACATTCCTATCCGCCTGAGCCATACTTTGCGTGTATTGCTAATTAGCTAATCTTAACATGCTAATATGCTAAACGAAGATTGTAAACATGCAAACATTAAGCCTGCTAATCATTAGCATGTTAGCATTTTAGAGCCTAGCGAGGGGATTGTCTCTCAGTAAACTTGCGTGTCATTTGTGCAAAAATGTTTTAATGTTCAGTAATACATAACTTAATTCAATTACAATACTACATACATTAATTTCATATCCATTCCAGTAATACATAGTGACTCCACTCCAGAGTGTAACCGAAATCAGCGAAAATTGCTTGGTGCAGACCTTCATGTCATGCGAGTTGAGAGAGACTCACTTAAACGGTAACTACCTAACCTTGACCCTATTTTCTCTTTGTGTAAGTGACAGATACAAACAATAATCTCTGAAATTGGTCCAGTATTAAGCATAAAGGCTGTAACAGACCAGGTTGCAATGTAACCCTGTGGGGCAAATGTGCATTGTCAGTTTGGTCCTCCTAAAAGTGCTTCATTGTGCCACTGACAGGCTCAGATTAATATTCTAAGTGTGTGACATCATAATGGAGCGGATCCCTGCAGAGTTAGACCTTTAAAACCTCTTTAAGACTTTTCTGTTTAACCAGAAACAGCTCTGAAGTCGCTAGCGCTAAACCTACCAGACTCCATTTAAAAACACAATACTTTTAGCGTATATACATATTTTCACATGTAGATCGGTAAACTATATGTTTATTTCAACCAAAACTAGAGTTGTGATGGTTGGAAAAGTGGAAAGATGACCCAAAACGGCTTTTCATAGTTTTATTTTGTTTCTGTTGTCTTTGAATGAAGTGTATTTTACGATGCTAAAATGGTGTTTATTTACATGGAGTCTGGTGGGTTTAGCGAACCCAATTTTCGCAGATGTTTTTATGTTTAAAAAAAGGATCTTCCTCTTTAACAGAAAGGTGGACATCCTTAGAAATCCTTCCATAATGTTGTCAGACACTTAGAATAATAATCTGAGTCTGTCAGCGGCAAAACGAGCACTTTTGTGAAGGTAAATACAAGCTGGACAACTGCCCTGTTAACTTACATTGTAGCTTGTTTCACCGCTGCCGACTGCAGCGATCTCACTTAATACTGGAGCAACCTCAGAGATTGTTGTTCCCATCAGTCACTTAGACACAGAAACATAGGGAAATAGGGTTGAAAAAAAACGTAGTTACCCTTTAAAATATCCTTTTATGCAGATCCTGTGTTATCTGGGGCCCTTTTTGCTAAAATATAATCATATGAAAGACGTAGGTTGTATAAAAATGTAGCTTTAAGTTAAACATTGATGCATTGTATAAAAATAAATAACACTGTAAAGCTGGACTGGCGCTCGGTTTGAACAGTACCCAGGGCTTTTCCCTACCGTCACGCTAGTGGTGCATGCTGGGATAAGCTCCAAACTGCCGCCCAAAGAGGAAAAAATGAATCAGGAAAAATAAATGCCTCTCTTCCTCTTCCCCCAGATACCTACCCATATGTGTCGTCACTGGTTTGCGCCTTCTTCATGTGTCTAACTCCACTGTGGATTGTCATCTCCTCCAAGCACCCGGCCAGCCGCACCCTGCTCTACTCTGGATGGGAGCCAGTCATCACCGCCATGCTCATCAGCAGGTGTGTGTGTGTGTGTGTGTGTGCGTGTGCGTGTGTGCGTGCTTAGTCTTCAAAGGGGAAAGAACAGCTATTCTGCATCTGCACTTGCCAGTGTCTGGTTTGCTTGATGACTCATCCCCAAAACAAATTGCAGCACCCTAGCACACCCACCCTCGGGTCCCCGTGAGCCTGGCAGCCTTTTACTAAGACAGCCAGTAGGAAGGGAGTGATTGTCTCGCTCGCCTCGCAACACTCAGTGCAGGTGATGACACATTTCCCAGGTTTAATAGAGCAAAAAGACAGAAGTATTGTCTCTGGACACCAGAAGCTTAAAACTAGGGCTGCAGCTATCGATTATTTCATAGATTAATTGAGTAATCGGATAAGAAATACTTTTGCTTTATAGTAAACGGCAATAGCAAATATACAAAAGACGTTTTCTTTTTTTCCTTTTTTATTGCCTAAATTGCATTCAATAACAGGGATAGATGCTTATATTTTCAAGCACGGGCCACATGGGCCACCAAGCCCCCTCTGTTGGCAAAAGTACATTTTCTGTGGCCCAAATGTAAATCTTTTTCGCCCCCTTCCCTTTCTTGCCTCTGGCTCTTCGCACTGGATATGCAAAAGAGCTGTTCACTAAGCCCAGGTAAAATTTTTTGGGGAAAAAAAAAATTTTGTGGGAGAAAAAAATAAAGAATGCAGACACCACCGGCATGGTCCGGTGACGTCATTCACGCACATATTAAGTAGCCGTGAGGTTCTCCAGTGGGGAGGGGCTGGTTTGTGTCCGGCAGCAGCTAAGTTTACAGACATTTGTCAAAATTTCAAGATTAGTAGCAAACTAATGAACGGTTAGATTACAAACCGGAAGCTTTCGTTTTAGCTTGTTGGTAAAACATGGCTATTGGCAGAGTAGCGTGCTATAGGCTGGTTGGGTAAAACAGCGCGGTGGACGAGAGCAGCAGACCTTAGTCAGCCTACCTCGTGTCTGGTTCGCTCTGTGGAATGGAGGAGTAGACTGGATGTTTTCTACTGAGATGATGTAGCAGCATGTTTGCAGCTTAAAATGATCCCAAACTTTCTGTCGTTTTCTCTCGCCTGTCTCTTCTCTTAACCCCTCACTATTTTTCGCTGTCTTACTTCATTTTGTAATCTGCGCCATCAGTCCATGGATGTATTAAGCGTCAGTCTTGTGTCCAGCGCCAGCCCGTTGTGCGCTAGTAATAATTGTCTGTGCGGAAATTCAGTGAGCCGTACAACGTTAGTTACATTGATTAAACGAAGCATTGAGGCAAACGATTTTGCAATCAAGGATTTTTAGTAATCAAATTATTCGAGTTACTTGGAGAATCCTTTCAGCCCTAATTAAAACTCTTGTACAGTCTTTCACTCTCTCTTACGGTACGTGTGCACTGTCAGCGTCATTTCCATGCTTTCCGCTTTTTTCCACCCATTCATTGTCTACGGGAGCAGCCAAGCAATCCATTCTAGTAGCGTAGTGGCGACTTTCGAGAGATGTTGAGGTCCAGGCTACTCGCGGTCCAGGCTACTCAAGGAAATCTTTTAAACTTGTTAAAACTGGTCGTCGTTCCTAAATTGAAGACCGGTTCAGCAACTGCATAGCTAATTTCTCGCATAAAAAGTTTTTCAGAAACAAATTTGGGTGAACTAATTGCCTTCAATTACTTTCCAAAACGAGCCTCCGCTTAAGTCTATTTTAAAACCCGGGAGCAGACGGCCCCACGTCCAATCAGGGTCAGCCATCGCGCTTGTAGGACGGCGTAGCCTGTTTTCTTTGCTCGTCAGTGGTCATTGAAGAGAAAATTGATTACTGCTAGTGGCAAACCCATCAAGCGTCCAATGCTGGGAAGCAGGGCGATCCCTGCCGTCAAAAAAAATAAATAAATAAAAACCCCACCACAGTGACAGGGTAGCATAAGTCCTCACCACTTGCAGTGCAGCCGATGAAGCTTTTTAAAAGGCCATAGATTCACTGTGGACATCATTTAGATAACGAATGCTCTGTCTTTCTATTTCCATGCGCCCTTTTGTCTCTCTCTCTCTCTCTCTGTGTCTCTCTCTTTCACACACAGTACCACCAGTTAATGATCTAATTATGTTGTGTTCTGCAGCATCGGAGGACTCATCCTGGACAAAACAGTGTCTGACCCAAATCTGGCTGGCATCGTGGTGTACACGCCGGTTATCAACGGTGAGTCACGGTATTGGCACTGCATCTTCCTTTCACTGTGAATGGCTTCAAGGTGTCACTGTTGGATTTGCAATTGTGCCCCCTCCCCCCCCCTCCCCTCCCCCCAGGGGCACAAACAGACGAGGAGAATCTGGAACCAAAGGTTTTAATATAATGGCTTCCTAAATCCAGGGCCTTACAGAAAAGAGATATACATATGAAATGTAATGGAAACTCAAAGCCTGTGTAGTTGGATTGCTCTAATGCACCTTCCTCAGTGGAAGTGCAGGACCACACACACACACACACACACACACACACACACACACACCCCAAGATTGTGGTCATACACGTGTGTAACTTTGGTTAAAATGATCAATGACCTTTACGCCTGGTCCCTGCTTACATGCATGTTCTAAAGCCCAAATCAACATGGCATACGCTTCTCATTCTGAAAGATTCCACCATGGCTCAACTTGGAACTTGGATCGGGAATTATCCAAGTTGGTTACTCTTTGTGAAATTTGAAGTCAGTTTTGAATGGGTCCTGTGGTAATAAGTAATGGGTAAAACATGATTTCCCAGGAAGAAAGACAAACTTCTTAGCATAACTATGTAGTTAAATGAAATACTTTGGGTATTCAGTAAAAGTTAAGTTAGAAAGTGTGTGTGTGAGTGAGTGAGTGTGTGAGTGAGTGAATCAGTGTAATTTTTTAGCAGACGGCACCAAGCTGTTAACTTGGAATTTTGGGAGAAACTCTGTCTGTAGATGTTTGTCTCCTTTCCCCCCCATCTCAGTTGTGCAATTAATGCAGTCTCTGACCCTTGGAGCTGAGATATAGACAAGGTGTTTATACACAAGATGGATGACACACCACGGAGTCTGTTTGCCTTGTGCCGTGCGGCTCCCAGGTGTGAATTAATGCGACTGCGAAAGCAGATGAAGCGCCTGGGCCCAGTCAACAGTCCCCGGATAAATGAAAGTTACTAAATAAAGACACACGAATGCTCAGCATCGGCATAAACAAGTCGCCTAATGAGACTGGTTCAGGCAGTCGGCCGCAGTCCGTCAGTCTGTCTGTCTGCACTTCATAAAACTAGTCCCTCTTCCATTTCCTCTCGCCTCTTATCTCCCACTGCTAACTGGCTCAGCCACGGTTTGCCAGGGCCCTGGCACCTTCCAACAGCAAGAGATAAGCCTTTAATTAAATGGCATTAATGAGGGACATTTAACGAGATGGAGTACGATTCTGACGGTAATTGGTTTTTCCGTCGAGACGTATCCCGGGCACAATACAGCCGGGGGAATCGAGCTGTTTTGTTGTTGCGTGCGTGTGTGTGCGTGTAGCATCAGAAAAATTCACGTCTGAGCAAACGTTTTAATCGCTTCGGATTGACGGCACTTTATTCACGGGCGATCACACAGTGAGGCGGCCTGTCAGCGGATTAAGATGCACTGAGGATCCCGTAGTAATAAAAAAATAAATAATATATGAATGAAAAGGCAGTGGGAAAGGAGACGTGTAAAGCGTGATAAGAAAAGACAGGTTAAATGAAAGATAGAGAGAGAAAGCCTCCTTTTTACCACACTGATCTCCGTTCTTTCATTTTAATGCATTATTTTATGCAATTTTATGATTTTTTTTTTTTTTCTGCAATAGAAAGTATCTCTGGCTGCTTAAACTACATTAATATTTCAAAAGGTATTCTGGCATGCTTAATCCAGGTATGGAGGAAGCGTCTGCCAGTTAATTTCCTGTTGGACTTGTTGTTTATTGAATCCGATTCTTTTGCGGCAGTATGCTACACCGGAGATGGGCCTGGTGTTCTTGCCTTTTTTTTTGGGGGGGGGATTTTGATTTTAAATTCAGTTTCACGTGTCACTATAAAGGTCTTAAAACACCTTTGATCTGGCTTCCTGAACCTGCAGATATCACATTGTGTTATACGTCTTGTTCTGCAGTTTTCCCGCCAGACAGCACTCAGATACAGCAGTCTTTAATCTTTGCTTGTCATCACGGCATATTTGCCTATTTATTCTCTCTCTCTCTCTCTCCTGTTGTTTGTTTATGATAAGGTGTCTGCCTGCTTTACATCTCACTTCCACCAATAAGTTATTTCTTTCCTCCCTCCTGTCCATGTTTTTCTTTGATTATATGCAATCTGTGATCTGTGTTTGTGTTATCGCGTAACATCCCGCTGTTCGAGCCATTTCGAATAAACAAAATGAAATTAAACCTGGAGGAGAGGAGAGGAGATGAGATGAGCGGGCAGACAGTTCTTGTGCAAACACCCACACCCCCCCCTGACAGGAGCACAGACCCCCTGTAGTTCCCCACATAGCCGCGCTACGCCCAGACCTCCTTGTCCTCATTCCTCCTGTCAAACCCACTGACCTGAATAAACCAGATATTGCCCCCAAACCTTCACTCTACCTCTGCCCCCCTGCTGAGGGTGTAAGAACACTGCGTCTCCCTTTAGGCAGGAGATCCTAAATCTCGTCGTCTCTCTAGTTAGACATTCTTTTTTGCTGGCGTCTCTCTAAATCGCCCTTCTTCTTCACCCTCGGACATTACGTTTCTTCCGCTTTCCCCATCAGCCACAATAGAAAACGTCATCAACACGCTCGCTGTGAATTCTCGATGACCTGCTCTATTCATTCATTACAGTTTGTACTCAGGAGCTGGCAGGGTAAAAAATCCGGTCCGACTGATGTGGACATTTGCGTTCCCACATACAGCTCCGCCGGGGTAATGTGTGGATTATTTCAAGTTTTGCCGTGCATGTGTAAATGGCCCAAAGACCTGTCAGTCTTGGGAAGAAAGCACATAAGGCTATGTTCACACGTTGCGTCTTTTTTTGACAAGAAAAAGTTGACTAGTGCGCTTTTGTAGTAAAAAAAAAGCTGGCGGTGTTTTGGGTCCAAAAAGTACTGCTACAGAATCCAAGAGCGCTATGTGGAGCGGTGCTAACGTTAGATAAAACAAAGTGGTGGAGCGAAGCGAGAGAGAGAGAGAGTGAGCGGTGCTGCTAACGTTGCATAACACAAAGCGAGTTACCTGTACAGTGAGCGCCTCAATTTTTTTCTCGTTGTAAAAATGACAGGTCTGGCTACTCGCGATTGATGTAGGATGTTTTTTTTTTTGTTTTTTTTCTGTGTTTAGAAAAGTTGAAATTTTTTCAACAAGACGCCCTGAGCTGCAGAAAGACAAGTCAGCGGTGGCGTTTAAAAAAGCACTCAGGACTTTTTTTGAAAACACAGTTCACTCCATAGGATTGTAATGTAAAACAGACACTGGCAGCTTAAAAAAAAGAAGAAAAAAGAAATACGCCAAGTGTAAACATAGCCTTAGTGTATTGAAGTGTTCCTTTTTTAAAGACCTACATCAGATCAGTGACATCTTCAGATGGCGAGGGCAGGAGTGTGAAGTGAGAGGGCGGCGACAGTGTGACAACGCTCATTGTGAAGTTATGGCTGTTTACAAGCCCTGTGGGAGTTCTGCTAATGCTCCAATTAAATGTCACCAGGCGGACAAAGAGCCACAATAGATTGAATTAAGTGGACTTCACCCTGAGGTGGTGGCAGTGTCTAACTTAATACACTCAGCACAATAACAGGCCTGGTTTAGAGGGACAGAGGGAAGTCTGAGACACACATCCTGCTTCTTTTTCTGTCTATATTAGTGGTTTGGGGGGGGGAAATCTTATGTATCATGATTTTTTTTTTTTTGTTGTTCATTCTTTTCCCTAGAATCAATATTTTTAATATTTTCTCTTTATACGGTACCGCCGACGGTGATCACATCGTATCTGTTTCTAGCAAAACAGACCGAAAGCAGAAAATCCATGTTATGTTCTTCTTTACAAATCAAATAAATGTCAGACTGACTGACTTTCGTAGAAAACAATTAGTTTTTGGAATGTCTCATGATATATTGTCTCTAGAAGTGTATCATGCAGAACAACCTCATGTACTCGCTTGGGTTTAATCCAGTTCAAGGTCCTACACAGACTTCATTACAGCAAGGTTAGGCTGTCTAAGATATACGCAAATGTAGCTGATACATGTGAGCGTTGTCGCTCTGCTGAGGCAGACCTTGCTCATATGTTTTGGACTTGTCCTAGACTGCTGGATTACTAGACAGCTATATTTAAAATGTTGTCTGTGGTACATGTTAAGGATATCAGGCCTAGTTTTGAGATGGCTGTCTTTGGAGTACCTGAACAAGATGTGGTCTTGTCCAAAAAGTGTCAAGACGCATGTGCTTTTGCATGTCTTTTGGCTCGTAGAAGAATATTACTTGATTGGAAGTCAAGTAAACCACCCTTAGTTTCACTATGGCTTAGTGATGTGATGCTATTTTTAAAACTGGAGAAAATTAAGTATTTTCTTAGAGGTTCCACCAAACGTTTTTATTCTGTATGGACCCCAATGATTTCTTATTTTGAAAAGAACGCAACTCTTCCCCCAAACTAAAAATAATTATTGATATCAAAAGACCTGTATACACTGGATCGGATGAGGTAATCCGACACATTTGGCTAACAATGTTGTCAATTATTTTCTCACTGTTTACCACATAAGAACTTTGTTTATTCTTTTTTCCTTTTTTTTTTTTTGTTCAGTTCGGGTGGGTTGTTGTGGGAAAGTGGAAAAAAACTGTAAAAACAAGGAGTATTGTTAAACTTCTTCTGTATGTGATGCATCACTCTGTTCTTCCTTCAATAAAAATATATAAAAAAAATAAAATAAAAAAAAAGAAGTGTATCATGCAACTTTACTTTTTGTCAAAGAAGGAAAAGAAAATCCCTAAACTAATCTCAGTACTTCTAGAGTCGCAAGAAATGAACATCGCATCCCAAATCGAAATGGCGCCCTTGTGTCGTGAAAGAATCGAATCGGGACAACCTATCGTCGCTGCCCTACTGTATATAGTTTATTGTACACAACCACTTCAGTGAATGAAAGCCAACACTGTATGGACGATGTGTTTACCCACTGACCCACCATGTTTACCCACCATTTGAATAAAAAAATTTTTTTTTTATGATTGTGAAAAGAGAAACCGTATCTCTTCTCGAGCATTGCTTTCTACCCTGAATAGTTTTTACAGACATGAAGAGTCAATCCCCAGTCTCCTGTTCTGAGCTGCTCTGTGCCCACCTGTCAGCTACTTTGTTGCTGTTATCGGTATGGATGCGAGCTCTCCTGCAGGGCTTAGTACACCAGACTGTGGATCCAAACATGAAAGTCCCAGGAAGTGAGTTTGTGCGTTACTCGCTGAAGGGAAGGTGTGATAGCTGCAGTATGTGAATGTAAAGTGGCCCTGTGTTGTTTTTTGTTTTGTCGGTACAGATGGAGTCCAACATACTCCAGACTGCTTGACAAGGAAAATGACTCTGATCCATTTCACTGTCTTGAAAAATGTGGTAGTAATTAAAATAAAAACTTGCAAACACTGGCTCCCAAACATTTTGGCTGGTTAAAGCAATGTCAAAGCTCTCATTTTTAGAGGCAAGATGAGACAAAATGCAAAGACGAGAGGAAAGTCTAATAAAAAAATAAACATAATTTGGTGTAGCAGATTTTCTTGTTTTCTACCATGGTAGTTATCTTTTTATAGTTGTGTGTGTGGAGGTAATTGCGGAGCCCTCACACAAAGCTGTTAAAGTCACACTGTAGCTCACTCATGCCTCTTGGGCTTTTTGCGTTTCCAATGCTGTTAGAGATTGTTGGTAGTAAAGACTAGGGATCGAACGACACTTTACTGTTATCTGTAAAGTGTCCTGAGACGACTCTTTTTGTGATTTGACACTATAAATAAAATTGAATTGAATTGTGTTCCCTGAAAAAGTGACAATAAATGGCCACGTTTAGCTGCCTTTTTAATCTGTCTTGTCATTGACTTCACTTAACCCCCTGAATGCTCTGCTCCAGTCGTGACCCATGAACTCTCCTATCTTTTCCAGGAATCGGGGGCAACCTAGTGGCTATCCAGGCCAGCAGGTTCTCCACTCACCTGCATTTCCACTGCGCTCCCGGGGAGGTTCCTGACGAGGCCAAGGGCTGCTACTACCCCTGCCGCACATTCTGGGGTTCAGGTCAGAACTGTGGCTAAGCATAGCTGTCCATTGCTGTGGGGGTGGGGGGTCAGGACCTAAAAAAACTAAATATATAGCAAAAAAATATATAGTGATTGTACTAGAGATGGTCCGATAACATTTATTCCATCCCGATACCGATACCTGAACTTGTGTTTGGTACCGACTACCGATCCAATACCAGTGTGTTAAACAGCAGTATACTACTATCCCTGTGCGGATGTGAAATGACTTCTGTCAAGTCTCAAGTCTTTATAATACATGAACAACCACAAACCATAAATGCCGTAGAACTTTTTTTTTTAACCAGTTTGACAGTCAGTCATAACGGAAAAAGTACATAAATAAACTACTTTTAAAGGGGAACTATGCAGTTTTTTTAAGCTTAATTTACCTTAACTGAACAGCTTCGGAGTCATTGGAATGGTTATATGACTTTTTTCGAGTTGAATGGTGGTCGTCTCGCTCCCCCCTAGAGCCTGTGAGCTGTAAAACCACCCTTGCAACTTTCGGCCGGCGAGCCGGGCCGAGTCAGGAAGTATGGCGTGATATCAGGTCTCGCGATGTAACGAATTGCTTCACGGCACTGCACACATACGCCCATTCAGGAACCGGCTAACAAGGTAGCGATGGAGTTTTTCACACTATCGTCATGACTGAGCCGGTAACAAAGAAGCAGAAAGCCAGGAGAGTATTGTCGGAGGAACAGAAAAAGAGGAAACAGCAGACTGACCGAGAGAGGAATCAGACACAAATATACATAGGAGCTGCCAAATATCTATTCTGAATCTGTAGGGGGGGCTCTATAGAGAAACCTGCCAGCAAAAAGCGAGAAAACAGCGAACAAATGGCCAAAACTGCATAGCGCCCCATTAAAGTAGATTTTCTTTGGGGCTAAATTACATGGTGCATCAACTCCAGTACTTTCCGATACCAGCATTTTAGGCAGTGTCGGAGGCTTTTCAGATACTGCTATAGGTACGCCTCTAATATATACTTACAATTGTGAAAGTAGTAAAACAATACATATGCAAATAGGGCAAAAAAATTGTTTTAAATCTAGAAACATTTTGAGCCCCCCCCCTTGCTCACCTACAAAACACAAGTCCGGTGGGAGACACAGGGCTTTCAAGCAGCGGAGTGGAGTTCTTGTCCCGGAAGAAGTTAAGGGGAAAACCCAAGATTTTTACCCAGGAAATGGGTTTTCGTGTCTCGGGGGTACTACTTAAGGGGGTCGCTGTTTTAACCTAAACCACCATTATTTTCCGGATCTTAACTTGTCGTTTTGGTGTCTAAACATAACCGTCGTCGCCCCAGGACAGTTTCCGTTTTGTTGGCTAAACTTATCGGCAACGGCCGCTGAAACATGTAGCAGCAGTAGCTATAACCTAAAAACCTAATAGCCTATTCATTTTATTTGTCACAAAATCATTTTATTTCTTTGTGACACTCACAATAACCGTCATTACGTTTTTAATGTTAAGTTCAAATGTCAGTGTATTTTGGTAGCTTGATTGTGAACAACTTCAAAAACTCTGCAATCAATACATGGTTTTGAAGAAGAATATATTGGTCAGCTTTTTTCATAAAACCATAGAGAAACCTTGAGAAAAATAATAATGCCACGGTCTCCATGTGCTACACTAATAATAGTAGTTAGGCTTTCCTCTGTGTACACATATCCTGTACAAGTACAATTTTGGCTGTATTATTTGTGTCCCCTTGAAAAATTGCTCTTGAGAAATTGAGTTTATTGTCCCCCAAACTGTTAATTATTGTAATCATTAGGAATACTATGTCAAATGCTGGTTATTGGCCTTCACACATTGTATTTGGCTTTCACACAAGTGCACATGTTTAAAGTAGGTTTGAATATCAAGGTCTACGGAATAGTTGTCAGGATTATAATCACTTGTGCAGTTCACAGTTTGAAGCAGCGGTTTTCAGCTCTGTGCCTGGTGAGCTGCAGTACTGCTGGTTCTCTGTCCTACCAGGCAGGTAATTACCACGCACTGCTGTCCCAAGTGTAAGTTAATTTCTTGTTAGAAGTCGAGACTGGAAACCAGCAGGACTCTGAACCCTGTGGACAGTAGGTTGGCTGATTCAAACAGCACAATTTGTGGGAGCATGCCTATGTTCCCACAGCTACAGTTCCCCCTAATTTTCAGTGAAAAACAAATTCTTAGAAATGTGGGAACATAGGGCTGTGGGACCATTGGGCTGTGGGAACATAGGGCTGTGGGAACATAGGGCTGTGGGACCATTGGGCTGTGGGACCATTGGGCTTTGGGAACATAGGGCTGTGGGAACATAGGGCTGACCCCAAATTGGTCACCAAACAAAATTCATGTCATGATAGAGTCCATTCATACGGAAGAGGATTAGGGCCACGTGTGAGAAAATGTATTTGAGTTCTGACTTTAAAGTAGGCCTGCACAATATTGGAAAAAAACTGACATTGCGATATTTTATTTCCCGCGATATATATTGTGAAATGAAAAAAAGACAAATTTTTACAAGATGGCATAAGTAGCTCTATTTGGAAATAATAAATCATTCTCGACTACTGGGGTGATTTTGTAGGTGAGTGTGTCTACATAGAAAATAAAAATGAACTTTTCTAATGTGAACTATTCTTTGTTGAACTTTAATGCTTTACGCCAAAGAAGGTACACCTGTGACTACTCTTCTGAAGTGATTTTTGGAGAGGGAAATTAGATGGTTAAATACACTGGTTGACTGACATGACACCATTCTATCCATATAATACTATCAATCCAGGCTAAAGTGAATGATATTAATGATGCATGCATGTTGCTTCCTCTAAATTTCAGGTTGTCTTAAAGGGGATGGGTCGGCCGGTATCGATCATGTAAAAGGAGAACGGTGAAAGTTGACTTTTCTATCGAGCAGCAAAAAGGTTTTCGCGTCAACATCGTAATGGCCTGCGATGTATCGCGCATGCGCACATCGCAATGTAGACGATGAAACAAAATATCGTGTAGCCCTACTTAGAATTCTGAAAGAAAACAGTCCGAATTATGACTTTTTTTCTCACAATTCTGACTTTAAACACAATATTCTCATTTAAATTCAGAACTCAAATGCATTTTTCCGCATGGGGTCCTAATCCTTTTCCGTACATTCACGCTTTTAGACCGTTTCTCCTGCAAAGAAGCGACACCCTCACATTCATCTCCAACCTTCCTCCCCTCCCACATTTCTGTATTTTCTTAGGAGCCAATCATCGCTCTGCTCAGGTGCTCCTCCTTTTGGTGATCCCCGGTCACCTGATCTTCCTCTATACCATCCACCTGATGAAGAGCGGACACACCACGCTGACGCCCATCTTCATGTCCGTCTACCTGGCTGCTGCTACGCTGCAGGTGAGCACGTCATGACTATGAGTGTGCTTTAATATGTAAGAAGCTTTATGATTCTAAAATAGTCAGTTTTACATGTATTGCTCATTATTCCACGTACATTTACTGAAGCTCATGGTCTTTGTAAAGCAGACATTAATGCTGTCTTAAAGGTCCCATGACATGGTGCTCTTTGGATGCTTTTATAAAGGCCTTAGTGGTCCCCTAATACTGTATCTGAAGTCTCTTTTATATAGACCTTAGTGGTCCCCTAATACTGTATCTGAAGTCTCTTTTATAGAGGCCTTAGTGGTCCCCTAATACTGTATCTGAAGTCTCTTTTATATAGACCTTAGTGGTCCCCTAATACTGTATCTGAAGTCTCTTTTATAGAGACCTTGTAGGCCCCTTATACTGTATCTGAAGTCTCTTTTATATAGACCTTAGTGGTCCCCTAATACTGTATCTGAAGTCTCTTTTATATAGACCTTGGTGGCCCCCCTAAAACTGTATCTGAAGTCTCTTTTATATAGGCCTTAGTGGTTCCCTAATACTGTATCTGAAGTCTCTTTTATATAGACCTTAGTGGTCCCCTAATACTGTATCTGAAGTCTCTTTTATATAGACCTTAGTGGTCCCCTAATACTGTATCTGAAGTCTCTTTTATATAGACCTTAGTGGTCCCCTAATACTGTATCTGAAGTCTCTTTTATAGAGACCTTAGTGGTCCCCTAATACTGTATCTGAAGTCTCTTTTATATAGGCCTTAGTGGTCCCCTAATACTGTATCTGAAGTCTCTTTTATATAGACCTTAGTGGTCCCCTACTGTATCTGAAGTCTCTTTTATATAGACCTTAGTGGTCCCCTAATACTGTATCTGAAGTCTCTTTTATATAGACCTTAGTGGTCCCCTAATACTGTATCTGAAGTCTCTTTTATATAGACCTTAGTGGTCCCCTAATACTGTATCTGAAGTCTCTTTTATATAGGCCTTAGTGGTCCCCTAATACTGTATCTGAAGTCTCTTTTATATAGACCTTAGTGGTCCCCTAATACTGTATCTGAAGTCTCTTTTATATAGACCTTAGTGGTCCCCTAATACTGTATCTGAAGTCTCTTTTATATAGACCTTAGTGGTCCCCTAATACTGTATCTGAAGTCTCTTTTATAGAGACCTTAGTGGTCCCCTAATACTGTATCTGAAGTCTCTTTTATATAGACCTTAGTGGTCCCCTAATACTGTATCTGAAGTCTCTTTTATATAGACCTTGGTGGTCCCCTAAAACTGTATCTGAAGTCTCTTTTATATAGGCCTTAGTGGTCCCCTAATACTGTATCTGAAGTCTCTTTTATATAGACCTTAGTGGTCCCCTAATACTGTATCTGAAGTCTCTTTTATATAGACCTTAGTGGTCCCCTAATACTGTATCTGAAGTCTCTTTTATATAGGCCTTAGTGGTCCCCTAATACTGTATCTGAAGTCTTTTTTTATAGAGACCTTAGTGGTCCCCTAATACTGTATCTGAAGTCTCTTTTATATAGACCTTAGTGGTCCCCTAATACTGTATCTGAAGTCTCTTTTATATAGACCTTAGTGGTCCCCTACTGTATCTGAAGTCTCTTTTATATAGACCTTAGTGGTCCCCTAATACTGTATCTGAAGTCTCTTTCCCAAAATTCAGCCTTGGTGCAGAATTACAGCCACTAGAGCCAGTCCCACAATGAGCTTTCCTTAGGATGTGCCATTTCTGTGTCTGTAGCTTTAAATGCCATTGAGGAGGTGAGAGGGGGATGTGTGAGGATGGGGGTGTGGCCTTGACCAACTGCCACTTTGCTTGTTTGCAAGCCATGATGTCTCTCTCTCTCTCATGGGCAAAATTCTCTGGGCGGGCAAAGCAGAGAAAGGGGAGGTAACCTTGCTCCTTATGACCTCATAAGGAGAAGATTCCTGATTGGCCCATCTGAGCTTTCATTTTCTCAAAGACAGAGCAGGATACCCAGGGCTCGGTTTACACCTATCACCATTTCTAGCCACTGGGGGACCATAGGCAGGCTGGGGGAACATATTAATGTTAAAAAACCTCATAAAGTGAAATGTTCCTGCCACGGGACCTGTTCTGTTTGCACAAGTGAAGAGAGTATGTTTCTGTTGATGTGGTTTGGAATGGTGTTTGTGTGTACGTTGACCCCGCGTAGTTCACCATAATCTGTGACTGTGCAATATATACGTTTGCATTATGACCTTCGGGCAAGTTCATTTCGCTCATTATGCGCACAGGCTCATCTTACCCGCACTGTTGATTTCCAGCATCATTCGAAACATTATTTTCCCCGTCAGTGAGGATAAGTTCCCATGAAAGATTAATCCGTGGACGTGTTTCCTTCCCAACAATTGTAGTGAAGGAGGAGAAGCAGCTGTGTGTGTGTGTGTGTATCCTGTCAATTCCTCAAGCGTTGTGGCTTCAGGCGACGCCTGAATGAATCTGACTTCTGTACGTTTTTGTTTCGGCAGCAGTTAAGATAATTATGAAGGCTTGTGGGTCATGAATGACTCCTTTTTTTTTTTTTTTACTTTTTCAGGTGCACCATGATCTATGTTAACGTCTGGAATTTTAAGAATTTAGCCGGTGTGTGTGTGTTTTTTTTTTTTTAGCTTGCTCTGCTCAAAGGCTTTTAAAGACTCCCCTTAATCATTAATGCAGACATGGAACATTAGGATGTAATCCTGGCAACTGCAGGCGTTGGGAACTTTCCAAATCAATTTAGTCTGTAGCCAGTAGAGCTGCTTTAAGGGGGGGCTTTAGTCCCAGATAGAACATCAAATGGCAGAGACAGGCCCATGGCAGGAAGTTTGGATCCAGCCTCTTTTACATCCTAATATTTACAGCCATCAAAGCGAGAATACTGGTCAATTTATTGACTGGATTTAAGAACCTTAAACAGCACTTTGCTTTTTGTTTTTTTAAATGTTCGACAGGGTGTTCAAGCCGGGTCAGGCGCAGACAAGACGCTGCGTGTCAGAATAATTCATGAACTTCTTTGTTGTCCTCCTTGATCTATGTCTGGGGAATTGCCTAAATTCTGCTTTGAATGATGGTTTCTAGACCGTGTCATAGCAGCAAGGTTATTATAGAATGATTTATTTATTGAAGCTTACCGCAGAAATTACCCATGGAATTGCATCTGCTTTGTCATCAGTGTATTCATACAGACAGGCAGAATAGCAGACACTAATTATTCGGCCGAATGCCGCAAATAATATGGAAGTTTAATACTAACTGTAGGTTTTCCTAATTGAATAAGCAATCTGTGGCTCATTGTTTTTACTGCAACATGGATGAATGCTAGACTCTGTAATAATCTAAGAAGAAAAAAAATCTTAAAGACCTCATATTATGCTCATTTTCAGGTTCATAGTTGTATTTAGAGGTTGTACCAGAATAGGTTAACATGGCAGCTCCTCTTTTCACCCTGTGCGTTGAGCTCTCTGTTTTCGCTACAGAGTGAGGCATCTCACTTCTGTTCCATCTTTGTTGGGAGGCGCACATGGCGCAGTACCGAGCTCAGCACTTGGTAGTTAAGGAACATGACTGAGCGCAAGGTTCTTGTTCATGTCTTTATCTCGCTCATGTCTTTATCTCTCTGCAAACAAATGTGTGTGGGTGTTTGAGGATTATGAGCAGGAAATGCTTACACTACAGTAGGCTGTGCCTTCAGTGAGCCTCTCCAACTATACTCCAACCCAGGCACTAATGATAGTAATAAACATTCTGCCACTCTCATCATCTCGCCTGACAGTACACTCAAATGAACACGCAAGCTCATTTGTTTGAAAAATGAGGGTCTGGGATGATCTGCTTTTGTTGTCATTTATGATCCCTGACCACGGGGGGAGGGGGGACATTTCTTATGTTTTCCATGTTTAGAATAGATTGTTTGGGTAAGAGAGATATCAAAGAGGCTCAGTTTAGACACTTGAATGAGGTAGACAGCAGCATTAGTCATGGCTGTCAATAGCTTTGGTAAGTGCCCTCAAAAGACCCTGATGTGGTATATTACTGCATATCTGAAAACTGAAATCCCTTTACCAATGCAGATGTATTTCATTTAATGTCCCGCAATAACCCTAAGTAAATAAATAAATTGTATAATTCACACGTGACCTGCATTCCAAATATCCAATTGCCTGAGACTCTTAGCATGGGCTCACATCCATTTGAGATTGAATATATGCAGACCTTATAATATAGTTTTATATTTCGTCTCTGTGCCTAGCATGGGGTCAGACACAATTTGGCAAAGATGTCTGTGGCATGATGGAAATTGATGTCATTCAGTTAAAGTAAAAGGGTCTGTAACCGTCTGGTTCTTTTAATAGCAGCGATAAGCGGAAATTGCACATGCTGTGGTTTGATAATGTTCCATTTAGAGTGGGAGCCATAAGAAATTAGCGGATAAATTGAAAAATATTTTTGCAGAATAGCGCGACTCTTTGTGATATCTCTGCGAGCCTCACGGTGCAGTCACTGAGTGGAAGAGAAGAAGAATGCATTTAAATTGGCCGGAGTTCTGCATATTTTGGCATACAGTGGGTGATGGTTTTGCACAAATCCACAGTTAATAGGAAATTGAGGGCATACCAAACAGGAGTAAGAACATAACTTGAACAATACACAACATGGTTTAACAAAAATGTGTAAGCCCACAGTGTATTCAGACAAAGAATGAGGCAATACGAAATAAAATAAGGCAATGTAGTGCAATAAGCCCAAGAGGTGTCTGAAAACTCAGAACGAGAAAATAGTAGTTTGACACTCTAGGAGTCAAGAAACAAAAAAAAGGCTACACAAAGTTTACCACTGATGAATATGCATTACTATGGTAATGTAACGCAATGTGGGACATTTAATAATAAAAGGTCTAACGCAGCGATCGGTAACTAGCGGCCCGCCAAAGCTTTCAGTCCGGCCAGCAGAATAATATTGAATTCAGAAAATGAAGAAGAAAGAAAATGCACTCTGATATTTAGCATTTCGAGCATTCACAGCAGATAACATTCCACAGGGAGAGCTGAACCCACCCCTAGTTTTGGTATTGCGAAACTAACGTTAAGTTTTATTTATTTTATTTTATTTATTTATTTGACAGGGACATTGTACAACAAATGTGTTGCACAGACCAGAGATAGCTACAAGCTAATTTTCATCTGTATTCCCTGGGCAGAGCCAAAGTGACAGCAGGTATATACAGTGGATGATGAGCATTCCTACTAATAAGTTCATTCACAATATAAAATACAGATAAAATACAAATACAACACCTACACAGGGATCACCTCAAAAGACATGCAATTTCAATATTTACAGTATGTACAATTATTATAGGTTTTCTTTTTTTATTTTTATTTTCTTTTTTTGTCTTTTTTTTACTTTTATTATTGCCTACTAAAATTTTAACAGTACCCTAGTTTACCAATTTTGTATTAATGATCACAAATCTGACCGTTAAGTCACGCTTAACTGGACAACACCCGGGTAAACCAGACAACATTTCATGCAGCTTCAAGCACAATGCGTTTGGATACAAGCATTGCATTTTGGAAGACAGACGGGATTCTAAACAGCGATGCCCTTGTACACACACGCACAGCTGAGCCGAGAGGTGTGTTTTACACCACGCAGCACGTGTACCTGACTGGGAACGATACCGGGAGGATTATAAAAGGGCCGTTGGCGCAGATGAACTTGCGCTACGCTCGTTACTGTAAGTACAATAACACCTCCACGATTAAAAAATAAATGCTTCTCAATGCCGACTCACCTGTCTACAGGCATAAACATGTAGAAAGCCATGTTTCAATCTGCTCTGTCTGCTCAGTCCACTCTTGTCCACCACGCTGTTTTACGCAAACACGGCTCTACTCTAAATAGCGAATTTTTACAAACGAGCTAAAACAAAAGCTGTCGGTTTGTAGTCTGTTTATCTTAGTTTGCCACGAATCTTGCAATTTGGACAAGTTCTTGTAAACTTAACTGCTGGCTAAACGAACGATCCTCTCCACTGGAGCGGTAAATCTATGGATGTATTAGAAGACCAAAATAGATGCATGTGGCTACTTAATATGCACGTGAATGACGTCATCGTCATGTTCGTGTTCGTGTTCTTCATTCTTGATGATGATGCCGGTTGTGTTCTTTTGCAACAGCATGGTTTCATTACAAATGAGTAGCCTGCTTATCAGTCCATTCGTCATTAAAGCTGGGCTTTTCCACGTCAACCTTTCGCTTCAGCCTCTTTGACAGTGACATGTTTACCAGACAACAGGCCTTTCTTTCTGCAAGCGTTTTCCACCAATCAGGACACTGCATACTACAACATTTCACAGACTTTAACCATCACTCCTCCGTGAACTGCCTCCTAGTCTGAGATCATTTTCTAGTTAAAGAGCCAGTTATCATTATGGAGTTTCCATGTTTTTTAGGAGTTTGCTCACACTAATGCATGTAAAAAAAAAATAAAAAATATAGCATTAATTTAGTAAGAAAGTGAAAATATCAAACAAGACTAGGCGTATTAGGTATACATAAATACATTTTATTTTCTTTATTTGAAAGTCCGGCCCTCGGAGTGTCTGCTTAGAAAAATTCTGGCCCTTGGAAAAAATGTTGATGATGACCCCTGGTCTGAAGGTACTGGGTCAAAACATGGTCAGATACAAACCAATAATAGCTATGTGAAAGGCACTTAATCAAAGGATGAACATCTCTTGCTCTGAAGCCCAAACCTCATTATCTCAGTCTTGGCTGGCTATCCGATGGTATCAGTGTTATCTTGACAGATCAGGCATCCGGCACATCTAAGCTGTGAGAAAGTTCCTTGGTCTATCATCTGAGCTTTTGTTCCTGAAACCGCTCAACTTTGCTCAAGAGTAAGGCAGACAGAAACACACTATAATAAGGCTCTCTGAAGTTAGACAGTTATCTATTATATAGATCTGAACATTACTACTACTACAGATTTTTTTCCCCTGCAGTTACAGCGGAGGCCACTGCAAACACTGCCGCCATTGTGCCATCACAATTATTGGGCTTTAGAAAGAATCTTTGGACTCTTTGCTGCTAGGGCTGGGTGTCGCCACTGATTTCCTGAATGGATTCGATTCTGATTCACAAAGTCTCGATTTCTGATTTTGATTGGATTTAATGTCTAGTTACTGTAGTGAGGGATATTTCCGTTACAATACCAATTTAGCTTGGATATGAATGAGATTCTCAGAAACCCTCTAACCTGGAGCATTATTAAAAATATTAATGTTGTTAAGAATTGACCCCAAACATAGACATAGAGATAGAAATAGTGCTTTCTTAAGTGCAGAGGGTGTGATGCATTTCCCCCACCAAGGTATCGCCTAAATTTGGATTGGATTGTTATTTAAGAATGACATGGATACCAATATATTCACTCTAGCTTTAAAACCGAGCCTCTAAAAAGATCCATCTCAGGATTTTATGAATCAATATCGGATCGCTCAACGGAAAATTGACCCGACCTCTCGGCACCAGGAACGAGCACCCAAATGACTCCGAGAGGTCCAAACAAACGGTATCATTCAGGGTGGCTTGCTTAAAGGAGGATACAAAGAAAAAGTCCAAATACCGGTGTATTCCCCAAGTCATTCCTGAGCTTAATTGTATTCAAGTCATACACTAGAATATGCTATTATACAATATTGGATCAACAATGTGAAACGGTCTGCAAATCAAGCATTTCAGCGGGCAGTTACTTTTAAGAATTCAATTATGTTTGCCCAGATGATAAATACTTGCAGTGTTCTAAAATAGCTAAGGGAGTTAAATCAAGTGAGTTTGTTCTTTCAGGCAGTATCTGCAGGTGTCTTTGAACACAGGGCGGTTATGTATACTTGCATAGTTAAGTGATGCACAGAGGCAGAGGGGGGCTCAGAGAAGTTAATCTGAGCAAACAGAAGAGGGAACTTTGTGTTAGAGCGAGCAGCTTATAATAGGGGTTTTATTTGAGTCGATACCCACGTCGATTAACATTGTATGTTAAATATGTAATTCCATATACATCAACTAAGGCCATTCAGAGGATGGTTGGGGCTTTTTTAAAGTGAACTGCATACTCTGCTGTTTACCATGAATCTTTTAGACATGAATGAACGCCGCTAAGATTACTTTGAAGCGTTGCAAAACCCTGTCTCGCAGTGTGATAAACTGCCGTGCAGTGTTTTGGTGTGTGGTAAGCCATGAATGCATTAAAGCGGCCTTTCTGAATCTCATTTCATCATCTCGCCAGTACCTGAAGCAATAATCGAGTGCAGCACCTTGTGTTTTTTTTAAAACGTGTTGCTTTTTTTCCCCATGCTTAAGACGTGCTAATAAGCAATGTCTGATTAGTTACAGGACTACTGGATTTACAGCAATGACGATTGTGAATGTCCTGATAAATTTTTTGTTCCCGATTCCAATCAGAGTTCTTTTAATATTGAGTATCTGCTGATACGGACTCCGATCTGAGGTTATATTTTTCAAAAATGATAAATTATGTCAATTATTTTACAAGAGAAGCCTTATCATTCTGTTGGAGTTGTAGTTTGAGTTTACAACATTTAAAGAACGGCTTTTTTTAATGCTAAGGCCATATGGTCAAATTTAAATATTTCTTTATACAATTGCTGTTAAACAACCTCTAGATGACAGAACGGTACTTTACTTGACTACAGCTTGAGTTTCTCAAGGTGCACCTGAATGCACCATGAGGTTACGATGTGCACTTGAATGCACCATGAAGTCTTGTCGGTGTGGTTTCTCCGACATCTCCCCGACTTTAAACATTTTAACCGTGTTGAACCCTTGTGTTGTCTTCCCGTCAACCTTGAAAAAAAGCACTTTGTTTTTGCTTTTTCCAGCGTTTTAAATTGTAAAATTTTTCTTCTACACATTTTCAGCGCTTATTTCTATGTCCCATATTTTAGGATATAAAACAAAAATTGAAAACTGGTCAATTTGACCCGAAGTCAACACAAGGGTTAAGCCAGGTACTTACTAACAGGAGGCTAACGGTAGGCCAACGTTACCTTCTGCCAAGTGTAATTTTAACGTGACGTGAAGGAATGCTTCTGTTGCCTGTAACATCCAGAGGTCAGCGCAGGCATTCAAGTGGCACCAAAATCTCTTCTGGAGCAAGTCAAATGTCATGTTCTTGGGGGCAAGTACAAGTCATAAGTCTTGCATGCACCTGAAGCAACACACACACACACACACACACACACACTATGCAGTGTTTTCTCAAAGCATTTTTGTAACAAGTAATATTCAATTAGTTTACAGGAATTACATTCAGAGATCCTAGCAATGTCTAAAGTAAAAAAAAAAAATCCCTGCTCATTTCCAGGGTACCAGCCTCCAAATATCTTCAAAATAACATCCAGCCCCTCGTGGGTAACTTTTTTTGAAGAAGAAGAAGAAGAAACGTGCGCACCAACAGAATGGAACATGTAGTCTTATTTAGCAATTTAAGAGCGCCAATTCTACTAATGACCAAATGTCACGAGCAGGCAGCACTCATCGAGCTGAAATGATTTCCAAATGATTTCCAACACGTTTGTGCAGTTCAGAGGATTTGTGAATCTGACTTGGAACTTCACGAAAGAAAGCAAGAGATGTTTAGCATGATAATGAAAAACCTTTTTTTTTTTTTTTGCCCGTTGCCTACCAAAAGGTGTGTATAGACACATTCAGAGGATTCATGCTCCGTTTGACGTTGCGACACAAAACAACAATTTCTAAAACTCTGCATGATTCCCACACGTAGGAGCACCAAACAGATTTTAATTTTTTTCCCTGCGCCTCTGTCCAACACTGTTAGACAGCCAGAGGAATTGCATTCACCTTATTCTGCTCCCAGCATCCACAACAAAATGTCAAAACAGTCCGACTCATTTTCCGCCGTATATTTCTGCCACCTGTGTAAGTGGTTTGTAATTGGAGAAACTGACACACAGGCAAATGGCGAATGTTGCCATGGCCACCTCAGGAGACCAAACAGCTTCATCTTGTAGACACTCCATCTCTTGCGCTACTCAGATGCGATTAGGGGACGGAATACAGACACGGAGAGAAAGAGGCCTCCATGATGGATCGCCATTCCGTTTCATTTGTCTCGTTCATTTTTCATTTGTTTTGGCTAACTGTGGAAATTGGATGCATCTTAATCCTTAAAAAAAAAAAGATGACAAAGGTTCCTCTCTGTCTCTTCCTCCCTTTTCTTGTTAGTCTGAGTGGGGGAAAAAAAAAAACTAAAGCAATATCCTCGATGGGAAGCTGTGTACTGTGAATGATGGATCGTATTTGACAGTTTGAGGCAAGCGATTCTACAAAAGCCACAATTGCAACAACTGAGAGGATGTCCAACTGTGCCACCCTGTCATCACGAATAAAAGCCAAAGCCGTTGACACCCTAGCTTTGTGGCTAGTCGGCTTTGGAAAGGCTTGTTGTTCGCCTGTGAGACGCTTTCAGCGTGTCACGACTGAACAACGTTGGGTTGGGAAAGCAGGAGGCCACGTTGTTGAACAAGATTACACGTTACATCACCCAAACTCTCCCACATTCAAAGACAAGTGGTGCCGTCAGCAGGTTATCAAAACGCGTACGTTAAGACACAGAAAATAATAGATTATCATAATCAATCACCCGGGCTATCTCTTGATACCATCATCGCTGCTTGTATCCATTCAACATCTTTCCATGACTGCCATATCATATTTGTTTTCATAATGTTTGCACTACCAACTTTGGACAGCTCATTTCCCCCGAAATTATAGACCCATCCTTATCTTTTAATAGACTTCTCTTTTACTCTCGGCACCGTTCCCTCCGTGCGTGGAAACTTGAATTATGAATAAAACTCTCTTAACTCGTCTCTCGGTCTGCTGCTCTGTCCATTACTCGTCCTCCGCTCTTCTCCCACTACAGTTTAAGTGTTTATGCCATTCTGCATAGCATTTTGAAGCACCTATTCCTCCCGCAATAAGCTTTTTCTTGTCTCCGTCTTGCTTTTCTTTCTGCTCTTTGGTTAAGGATTACACTCAGGCTGCCTCTTCTTATCCTTTTTTTTTTTTTCTGCCATATTATTCTTTGGTATTGCCTTGAAACTCTACTAAACGGGTCAAAAGAAATAAAAAATATACATCAAATTACACTCGGGAGTAGCCAGATTCAGGCCCATCTCTACCACATATTAGTGAAATGAGTCAACTGACAAAAACAACAACCATTATTATTTAGCAATGTACCCGACTCAGAACTTTCTCAGTCGAATCTGATTTTAGCTGATCAATACAGATATGAGACTATTTGTTCCTTTTATTTTAGTTTTTTTCTTCAGGTATCTATTATCAAGCAACGCTTTATTGAACTGCCAGACGGGGTTCTGCGGGACGTTCAGGGTCACAAAGACGTTTACGTATTGAACAGTCCTTCCAGAAAAATGCTGAGTTTTTTTGTGATTGTTGCGGGCAAAAATCCTTGATTATGCGGGACGTTTTCTTAACAAATGCGATGGAATATGCGGGATATTTATGCAATTTTACGCAATGAAATTGCGGGAACTTTCAAAAACTGCGGTTTGATGAAAAAGAGAAAAAAAGTGATTCCCCCAACACCCTGCTTTTCGATGATGTTCACGTCGCGTAATTACGTCACAACGTTCCCATGGCAACAGGGGAAAATGGCTGCTCTTGTGTGAAGTAAACGCAATATTTTTCAACTTTCTGCTAAGATACAGTATATGTGACTTTTTTTGCAACGAAAATGCGGGGATTATGAAATCATGCAACCCCCGCATATTTTGCGCGGAAATCTGCCATTTATGCGGCGAAAGTGCGGCGTATTTGAAAAGATGCGGCCCCCGCATAAATATGCGAACTTTGGCTGATTATGCGTTGAATTATGCGATCGCATAATCGCGTTTTTCTGGAGTGACTGATTGAAGTAAACTAGCCAAGTTAGCCCTCCTAGCTAATGCGTGCTAACTACTGTAGCTGAGGGTAATAAAATAAAACCACGGAGGCTCCGCAGTCTGAACCAGCGTGAACCAAGACGGCCAAGGCACTTTTATTTTACTCCCGTCAGCCACGTCGGCATCGCGATGCATCGATGCCGAGTCGGTTCATTCCAACGCCCCTGCCACCCATGTTGTCGCCCTGTTCTTTCTGAGAGAAGTGACCATGTAGGCTTCCTAATCTCCTAATACTCTCTCTCTCTCTTGCAGGTGTTGCTGCTGTTGTGCATAGCGGACTGGATGGTGCACTCCATGTGGCGGAGCGGCAAAGATCCCGACAGCTTTTCCATCCCTTACCTGACAGCTCTGGGTGACCTGTTGGGTACCGCCCTGCTGGCGCTCAGCTTCCACTTCCTGTGGGTCATAGGAGACCAAGACAGCGATGTGGGCGACTGAGGCGGTGATGGCGCGAAAGCTGCTCCTGCTCCTGCCATTGCCCCGGCTTCTCACTTTTCCTTAAGCCTTGTGGGAATGTTGGTGCCCTTCTCTCTCTGGCCAGCACATTCCTCTGCTTCACTTCACTTGACCCACATGATGGTTTGGAAACCATTTTCCTCCCCCTCATTTTTTTTTGTTTGTTTGTTTTTTTGTACATACAAAAGACATTATATTCCATAAAATTTTGACTTTTCTCAGTACAGATTTTTCCTCTGCATAGTTTGCACCAAAGCACTTGCATATTATATATCGATGGTCTTGTCAAGAGCCATCACCCACAGCGCTGAGGAAACCTTTGCTGCTGCGTGCTGTGGCGTTCTCTGCCAGCCAAACGTCAAAAAAAAAAAAAATCTCTTTTCTTGGTGTGTATTTTTGGGGATTTACCACGCACCGTGTCACAAACTTTGTTATCTGCCTTGTGTAATACAGCTTCGCAACATCAAGGCAGTGGAGGGACACAGAGACGGCTGGGATGGAGGCAAGAAAAGTGAAAAGTTTATCCGAGGTCAGCTGAACACGCGCTTTGAACTGCCACGTTAGCAGGTCTACACCAGCACCAGGGTTAGACGGGAATAACACACATTTGTAACGATGGCTGGAGAAGTCGACATTTCTTCCTGCGTCTACGTGTTTTTATGGTTCCGTTTTCACCAAACTCAGTTCAAGCTCTATCCATACATCTCTCCATATTTTTGCCTTTTTTTAATATTTTGAGTTCTCCCACACTGTTCTCTGCAAGGATAAGGCTATACCATTGTTCCTAGCTGCATGTAAGCCAACATGCACGTGTGCAGTTCTGAGACATTTCTGTGTTTTTTCTTTTACGTTTTCTAACCTGATTGATGTTTACATAGGGACGTAGGAACGAAAGTGTCAAAATAAAAATCATTTGATCATTTTTAAGTTAATTTAGTTCATGTTCCAATGCCCCGCTCTTGATCAAGTTTAGAGCCCAGCAACGGTACCTGGGATACCATTGTGTTTGCCAGACACATCGGTTAGTCCTCATCCTAAAAGTGAAAACATACGGTTTGAAAATACAAACAAGTATACGAGCTGAACAGTCAAATAGTGTGTTCATATTTTGGAATGAAATAACATTTACATTTTTCTTGATCGTTCAATCTAACTGGCTCTACAACCGCAATGCAAGAACAGTGCTGTTTCTTGATTTAGTGTTGCATGTCTTTCATGTCGATGATTGACTGGTAACTGACAGGCCGCTGTCGCCTCTCTCTTTTAGCATTATATCATGCACGTAGCCACCACATGTTTCAGAAGAAGAGTCAGCTGGAGACAGCAGCTGTGTTTCCATCCACTTGTCAATCAAATTATCTGAAGTCCGTTCATAAACATTTGTGCGCATAAAGCCGGTGAAAGTGCGTTTCCATTAAGCGGCTTTAAAGCGGCTAAAAACGTGGGCATAATGACGTCACGTGCCGAGACATTTTAAGGTGATTCCGTTTGTTTTCGCACCGAATCGCGCAACGTTCAAGCTGATGATTGCGAACAAAGTTTGCTCGCCAAAATGGATCGCGCCGTTTACCTACGAATGATTCGTATTGCACAAGTTATAACAGTGCTTATGTGCCAGCTGATAGCGACATATCAAGTTGTAGTAAGACAACGACGACGCTATCAAAACATCGCTATGATGATGCAGGTAAACGGCAGTAACAATCTCTAAAATAGCCATTATTTTTCGGTCTTAAATTAAATTTAAAAAGTCTCTCGTCTCCTCGTGCGGGTGTCTTTGTTGACACCCGCCATGTCTGCAATGAAAGCGGAAATACGTGGCGGAAATGAAAACAACTTTATGGCTGGTTACAACCGTAAAATGTAATCGCAATTCATTATTTGTTCGGCAAAGAAAGTTTCCATCAGTGTTTATCGTGTAAGCTGTTTACCGATTAAGAGAAAATCCGATGAGATCGAACGTACAAACTTTGTGTCTATATCCAAGAAATTCAATCGAATATTACAGTTTCCATAAGGCATTCTTCATTAGATAATACTTAATTTGCATAAAAACGTGTGGATGGAAACACGGCTAGTGTTTTAAAGCAACTCGTGAAGTTAACGTTAGCTTAATTAGCTATATAGCTAGCTACAGCGCACCTACAGCGCAGCGACATCTGCCATCAGATGTCCGTCAGCAAAACCAGCGGACCCTAGAAATGAGAAGCTGCTCTGGTCCAAAATCAAGGACCCATTTTTTCAAAGAATACTATGAATTTCTGTTATTATTGTCATATAAACGGCATATGGCTGTGGGAGAACGGAAAGCTACAGCCGTAGCGACGGGATCTAGGTAGAGCAGCGCTAAGTGAACGGTTAGTTATTGCTTTGCATCGACCAAGCCACAGATACTTTTACTTTCATCTTTTCAGCCTCCTATTATATAAATGTCAACAGCACTTTTCTCTCATGTAAAACAAACCATGAAATCATCTGTATGAAATGTCAACCTCCTCATTAATTTCCTGTTTTTTTTTTTTTTTTCTTGCCCTCTCTGTTATGGTTTTGGTCCGGTTGCGTGCACGCAGCAGGAGCACTGCGCCAGTCCGGCCGGAAAAATTCAAACATTCCACAGTGGAGGTTTCACATGCTGTTTGCAGCGCATGTGTGCATAGTATCTACATTCATGCTCACAATTAATCCGCAGCTTTCATGTTATAACTCATTTCAGACTAATCAACATCAGTGTGAACACAACCTGATTAAACACCAGATTTCATTGGCTTTTTCAGAAGATGCCATGTGTTCAAAAGGTCAGAGAAAAGTGATCCAGATAAAGCACCCTGATTGTTAAATTGGTCGTTCTGACTCCTGGAGAAATTACATGGGGGGGTGGGTTGGGGGGGGGACAAGCTTACTTATCAACTCCTAAATCAAACCTTAATCCGATAACTCGGCAGCACATTGCGCGCATGGCTCTTATCAACTCCCAATGTGTGCCTCTTGAGATTCACTGGTTCCTCTCTGTCATGTCATTAATGCAAATGTCTTTCTGCAGCATTGCAATTCTGTGCAATGCTTTCCTTCTGTACTCCCTTTCAGTTCTACGACGATGACTATTGCATTTTTCATTCTAAAATGATGTTTTAATTACTGGCATGGAACTATTTCTAGAGATCAAAGTTGTCAGCATCTAGAGGGTGACATCAATTTGGTTCAAAGTGGATATATATCCCTTTTTGGTATGAAACCTTTTACTTGCAGTTGTGGCTCATATGAGCCGAAAATGTCTAAATAAATGTTTTTGGAATTTAGAAGCATCTCATTTCTGGTTATTTTTGTTGAAGGGTTTAGCTGGCAAGTGGCCGCCCTCTTATCCACATGGACACACGCCGATAGTCATTACTGCATTGAAAGGGAAAGACGGCCGTCACATGACCTCTGAATGCAGCGGATGAAAGCTTAAAGTGCTCATATTGTGCTTTTTGGCTTTTCCCCTTTCCTTTATTGTGTTATATATCTTTTTTTGTGCATGTTATAGGTTTACAAAGTGAAAAATCCCAAAGTCCACCCCAAAGGGACTTACCATCTCCAACAGAAAACACTGTTCACCAACTGCTCCAAACAGCTCTATTGTAGTCCAGCCTTTACTTCAGAGACAAACGTGGGTCACTTTGAAACACACGTTATAATGCTCGCCTAGCTGCTAGCATGGCACGCCCTCATACTCTGCTTCTGACTGGCTAGTAGTCCTTACCTAGGTACTGTCAGGGCACGCCCTCATACTCTGCTTCTGACTGGCTAGTAGTCCTTACCTAGCTACTGTCAGGGCACGCCCTCATACTCTGCTTCTGACTGGCTAGTAGTCCTTACCTAGCTACTGTCAGGGCACGCCCTCATACTCTGCTTCTGACTGGCTAGTAGTCCTTACCTAGCTACTGTCAGGGCACGCCCCTCATACTCTGCTTCTGACTGGCTAGTAGTCCTTACCTAGGTACTGTCAGGCCACTCTATATCTCTGCTTCTGGCTGGCTAGTAGTTTACGTAGTACTGTCAGGGCCATCTAATAAAATAACGGCTACACAGCTCCTTAGCAGTACCAGAGTTAGCTACAAGCTCATTTTCGTCGTCCCTCATCTGTATCCAGCCAGGGAGGAAAAGCAGGTGCTATGATTGAAATGAACAGTAAAAAGTGTGCCTGAAGTAAGCCAGAGATATTATCTACGTTCTCCGATGGTCTCCATGACAACACGACCAGGCAATGTTCATCCTCTTCTCTTGACCTCAGTGTTTATGGAAACGTGCATTTCTGCACAGAGCTCAGACGTACGCCCACCTCCAACACATACAGTAGTTTCCCTGTAAAAGCTGGTGTTCCATCGCAGGGAAGAATATAACCCAACTATCAATCAATCAATCAACGTTTATTTATATAGCACTTTACAGTAACTAGCAGGCATCCAAAGTGCTTCACATCAGAAACCAAGAATAAAACACCTATCATACAACATATCATACAATGAAAAGAATGAAACATAGAAAACAGTAAAATCAGAAAAGGTTACATAGAAATAGGAGAGGGAAATTGTCACACAGCTACTACGTATTAAAAGCCATTCTAAACTGATAGGTTTTGAGTTTAGACCTAAAAAGAGCTACATCTGTAATCGTCTGATTATCGGGGTAACTTGTTCCAGAGTCTCTGGGCAGCAACCGCAAAAGCCTGATCACCCCCCCCTCCCCCTCTGTTTATACCTAGACCTTGGGACTTCTAAAACCAGTTGATTTGAGGACCGCAAGGACTGGTTGTGCTCACGCAGGGTTAAAATCTCGGACAAATACTCTGGGTCCAGGCCGTTTCAGGCCTTGAAAACCAACAATCAAATCTTAAAATCGATTCTAAAACGCACAGGGAGCCAATGTAGGGTGTAGAGAACGGGAGTGATGTGTGTACGTCTAGATGTATTTGTCAGAAAGCGATCAGCAGCATTTTGTACAAGTTGAAGTCGTGAAATGGAGGTCTGATTCAGACCAACATCAACTATTCTTTTATTTGATGCTGTACTGGGAGCGGACCAGTTGGTTGTATCCTAGTCTCGCATTTCCAGACCTTCCTCCACAGCGCTGCGGAGGAGGGTCTGGTAAAAGTAAAGTAAAAGTAAAAAAACCTTTGATTATGAACTTTATGGCCAAAGGTGTGTTAACGTTATCTTCATCACCATTGTCGTCGGGGTGGTCATCATCCATGACACTATCAGTCATCGTGCTTCCTCCTCCTCTTCTTCTTTAGTTTTTGCCGCTTGGCAACAAACAGGCATCAGGTCACCAACTGGAATGGAGGGTGCAGTATCTTGGCAATCTTGGAGCAATGATTCTCCAGACCTGCTTTTTTCCAGTGTAACACATTTCTTCTAATTTTATTTTGTAGTAACGAGTAACTAAGATGCTTAGGGGAAATGTAGTGGAGTAAAAGTATACATTTTATTCAGGAAATATAGTGGAGTAAAAGTAAAAGTTTCCGGAAATATAAATAACCAAGTAAAGTACAGATACGTGAAAATTCGACTTAAGTACAGTAGTGAAGTATTTGTACTTTGTTACATTACAACACTGGTCCCACCTTGAGGAAGGCTCAAGCCGCCACGTGTTGTATTTTTGTGTATTTTTGATGTCTCGTCCTATTTATTAAAGGCCTTTTATCACTTTTTGTAACTGTTACAATAATTATTTATCAAGAGATGGACAAAGACACTGACATCGTCACAAAGTTAGTTTACTTGCAAGTAGAGTCAATTTGCAGCACTTTTACAGCAAAGCACAGAAAAGCCCTCTACAGCAGCTTTTTATGATTATTATGAAGACATAATACAGAGTCGATGTCGTCTCCTTTATCTCTGGTCAGGTAGGGCATGTTCAGCCCTCAGGATCATTCCGGGCTCCAGACAAGGATAGTCAGTGGCGCCATGTTATCTTGTGGGAGTGCAATCAGCAGAATACGACATTCCATGCAAACCGTTTTCAAATGAACAAGACAGTAGAATGTAAATCTTCATTTTTCTCAACAGTAACCAACCTTGAGTGCCTGGACTTGATTTTTTTTTGGATGACTTTTTTTGGTCATAATTATTGAATGTGAATGCATTCCCCTTCCACGAGCCCTCGGTGGTTAAAGGGATCCCAGGAGCTCTCCTGCCTTGATCGTGAAAGCAGTGGCGAGCGCTCGGAGAACAAAGTGACACGAGGCAGGCTTCAGTTCCCAAACTTCTAAAGGTTTATTGAGACACACGAGGGTATATGCTTTTTCTAACAATCCCTCCATTCACTAAGATGACCTGAGAGTTGAAAGCTCCAGAGGAAAGGAGGATTGGTTCAGGGGGTCGGTTCACACGGATGAATCTTCAGGGAGGAAAACAGTGGAACAATTCATCTTTGCTCAGAGATTTTACAGAATGGAATGTGACATATTTACAACAGCACTTAACACTTTTCAAGACTCAATGTTGCGAAAACATTTTGGTCGGTACTCTGGTACTCTGTCGGCTGCACTGAGGTTCTACGGCACACCGCGAATTCGAAAAAGCCGACTTTTTCATCATCATTCATGGATCTTGTGATAATTAAATATCCTCTTCCGTGACGTAGAAGCAGTAGCTTGTACGGTCGCTCACTAAACAAATTCCGAGCGTTACGTTAAGGGCTTTGCAAAATATAGCGACATAAATATCTTGCGTAGAAGTCATTTATCAGCCGATCTACTGTATCATCTGGACTGGATCCTGCCAGAGAGGCAGAGCCAACAGGGCTTTTGGGAAGCAGGTCAACTCTGCACTATACATTATTGAATCCCTACTTATTATTCATTCATTCATCTTTCAAATGTATGCACAAAATTGGGCAGCAAGGAAGGGCCCACCCAGGTTTACCCGTCCCTGCGTGAATGCTTCCAAGTCCTTTGACTTGTCAGGACTTCGGGGGCTCTAAAAGGTCCGATACCAAGCACCATAAATGTCAGTGTTTCCCCACCAGGACTGTATTACTGCAGTGTGGAGAAGGCCATGATGGGACAGAGAATATTTACGGAAAAACAGAACTGAACTGTTAACTGAATAAATCAAATTGGAGGGACGTGGACTCTTGACCTCGGCATTCCTGAAATCCCGTCTAAAGGCCTTTGTGTCTTTTTCAATTCTGCCCTCTTGGTGGATCATTAGCGTGACAGCTGCCATTTTAGAGGAGGAAAGATCCGTTCGCCAATTTGGCAGTGAAGCGTCTCTCCGCAGCAGTAACACCGCTGAGCATCAGAGTTTGGGTCAGAAGAAGGCTCAGAATCGATTGACTGCAGCAGACGAGCTACCGTACGTCCGTGAGCTGGAAAGAAAACTGATAAAAGCACTGACGTCTCTGCAATTGTGTGGCTTCCCAAGCAAACTTCAAGAAGAAACTTCAAAGATGGGTGTCACAAGGTGCATCTTTCTTGGAAACAGGAATAGGCAGTTATGGGATCAAAAGAAAATAGCCAACCAACAGACTGTGCGCGTGGTCTAAATTCAAAGTCCTGGGTTGTATAACCAATGGATTTCCCATATTTCTCTAAACACGGTGAGAAGCATTCCAACACTATTCGCAATGTTTCAACATCATCAAATGGATTTTCTTACCTCTCATGTGATCAAAGCCAAAGCCAAGCAGATATAGATTATTCATGCTTATGGATTGTCTTAAAGGCTGAGAGAATCAGTCGTGTTCGTCAGTTGAAGGACTTTCTATGGCTCAGGAGGTTTGTATCGAATAACTGCTGCACATTTAAAAAGGAGTACCTTATTATCAGAGCACTGAACAACACATGCCAGGCACGCATCAGGCTATCGTTCTTAGATATTAAAGGGGGAAGCTATGATTAAAATATTTCAGATGGTGTGCGGACGTGCATTGCATTTAACAACGCACCTCTGTTGTTGTCTACAACAACCCTTTTTGTCAGATGAACTAGCATGCACCATCAATTCCCAATGTATGTTCTGAATGTATATATAACACTATACATTATATAAAAGAGGATATTGTTAATTATTTCATACAACTAAACTGTCAATAATTAATGAGTTATGAGGGTTAATGAGGGAACGGTTTCCAACACAGCTTCTCACATAACGGTAGTGTTCAGGTGTTACAGTTGACCCTAATGTTATCAAATTCTAATTTCAATTTCTTTTTAAATTAGTTGAGCTGCTCTATGATTTTTCCACAGACAAGTACAAGTACCCCTGGTTGGGAATTACTGGTCTAGACAGTTCATTTTTAACAAGGTCGATATGAGATTTTTCGAGTTTTGGGGGGGGTATGTCCTCGGTTTGCCGGCTCAGCAGCAGTGACCCAGACGGGACCTGAGAGGGGCCTGTGAAACCTAACCCCCCACCCCCTACGTCACTCATCCAGCCACCCTTGGGGCTATTAGGGTGTTAACAAGGAGCATTGAGACAGACAGGGGTCCCAAACGAGTCTGGAGGTAGCTCACAGCCAGCTCGTGAATCCCCCCCAGCAGCTCCCTGGAAATTCAGGAAAACAACTGACGTTTCATACACAAAGTAATTGGAAACAGATTTCTCCAGAGGCCCGCGGGTCTTGCCAGTCGAGCCAAGGTGCTCAGACATGTCCGAACAGCGTGTCCCAGTGTGAAACCAGAGATCGGAAATTGCACCGTAAAGTAAAAGGGCGAAAGGTTCGTGAGGGTGACGCTGAGAACAATGAAACCATTACATTGTATGATATGGTCTTTACCAATGCATGGGGGATTTATTTTTGCCATAATCACCCCTAGGTGCTGGTATGGGACGTCCTCTGCTCTTAAAGCCTCAGTGTGCTTCACATAAAGTGATTGTTTTATACGCCATGAATGCCTTTGAGGACAGACTGAGCAAAAGTGTGCTATCCCTATTTGTACAGTTTTATATAAATATATCCCCATTTGTACAGTTTTATATAAATATACAGTATATTTATGCAAAAAAAAGGATAGCGCTTAATGGGAAGAGAATGCCAGCAACATTGCTGGGGTTTGTAGTTTGACTTAATGTTAATGAGAAGGAATCTGACTTCTCTGTAAATCAGACTAGTTGGCTTTTCTACTTGTCTGAGTCGAGGTAGACTGACCAGAGCATCTATGTGTTCTTATTGGGTAAACCGAGAAATTCCTGGACACCTTGGGGTGACATTCCTCTGGAGTCCGACAGGACATATGATTGTTTTCCCTGTGTCTGATTTAGTGAGCTCTGATGTTGATCTGCTCTGACCTGCACTTCTCTGTCCTCTTCAAAGGGTCGTTATATCCCGCTGTCTTAAACGTTGAGTCACTCTTTTTTAGAAAAAGCCAGAGACGGCCTGGATGTGACACTGTAACCTCTGCACCCCCACCACAGAGTCCTCTATTTTTTTTTTTACACTTGCAGTAGCTGTACTTTCGACAAGGGAAGATCGATAGTGCTGTTGCCGAGGACGGATGACTCAGCATGTAGTGGGTGCTCAGTGAAAACGCCGGTCGATCCGTCTTTATTTAGCCGGTTATCAATCTCATTTGTCACCAAACCTAAACCGAGATAGCAGGAGGAGGCTGAAAGAGATTCAGGACTGTATGTGTGCCACCCTGTGAACACCCGGGCGCACTAATTACCCATCACCACGTAGGGACAGCTAATGAGGACACATTTCGGGCAGAGTGACAAGTTTCCTCGGATGCTCACATGTCACCACTTGACTCCAGAGGAAAGCAACTGTCCTTCGCCCTCCGCCCTCCGCCCAACCATGATTGGGTTCAAACGAAACAAGTCAACACTGATGGATCATCGCATATGCAAGCTGTCACAGCTCTTTTCACCTTCTCACCTCTAGTTCTACATCCCCCAGCGCAAACATCTATGTAACAAAAAATCCAACATTTAAAGCTGTTATATATGGATTTTTTTGTGTGATCACAGCACATTACATCACAGTATAGTGATGTATATTGCTGTTCTGCTAGTCTCGCATGGCCAGACCTACCTCCACAGCGCTGCAGAGGAGGGTCCGGCGAGTCCACACAGCATTCTGGGATGGGAGAAAAACGTGCTCTGGTTTATTGGTATTTCTTTAAACCAATCACCATCATCTTGGGTAGCGTTAAGCGGACGGAGCCTCGGTAGCTCTGCAAAATAGCCTCTGGAAGGAACTTGTTTTGGTGGAACGTGTGCACGTTCAAAAGTTGTTTTAGTTGTGCGAGAGAAAACTCAGATTGGTCAGATAGTCTAGCTAGCTGTCTGGATTTACCCTGCAGAGATCTGAGGAGCAGTTAACCATAGTCTTCATAAATCCACCGGAGTTTAGAATGACAACACAAAGAAAGAGGAAGGTTAACGGATATCCGGCCTAAATGAGTGAAATCCGGCAGAATATTCATCGGCATGGGCGTGCTCAGGTGCATTCTGGGCGTATTGGTATCTTGAGGTAGCGGGAAGTGATCGCACCATTGACCAACAAAAACCTGGTCTAAAGTCAATAGCGCAGCATTTCATTGTTAATTTAACAGCGCATTAGTAAAATGTGCCTAGGGTCGTGCACAGCGCGCACACTTTTCTTGTTATACACACAGGGACGCGCAACAGCACACAAACATGCAAAAGATTAAAAATAAAAATATTACAATGTGAAATAGTATTATGATATGATCTGCTCGCGCGCTTTCACTTCATGCACGAGCAATCAGTTTCTTCTTTCCTTCCTGCTCAGCAAATCCTCCATCACAACAGCAATGCGCCAAGGCCTGGCTTTTAAAGGGAATGGGAGATGACACTCTGATTGGTTTATTGCATGTTACGCCCAAAACACACCTCTGATTAATGAAGACACTAAGTACAACCCTTTAGAACGTGCCGTTAAACTAGCAAAAGTGGATTCGTACACGCCCTAAACGCAGCTGCCCTTAGCGTTACCGTGAGGGTAATATTTTAGTTTTTTTGTGAAATGTCTCAAAGAACTATGTGATGAAGAGAGAATGAACCCTCATGACTTTGGTGATCCTCTGAGTTATCCTGTAGAAGGTCAATGTTTCATTTATCCAGTGAAATAACAATAAATAATAAAACATGTTGCAGACTTTCATTGTTCCCGGAGGATGAATCCGCTCAGGATGAATTCTAACAACTCTGGTAAACGCTTCACTTTTGATCTAGCGCCATCATAAGGTCAAAACTTGAATGTGTCCTATACTTTGGTTAATGACCAATTACATGCAAAACTCATTCCCATTCCCATCAGCCTCAGCTGTACATTGTTAGTCTGCTAACGTGTCAAACTAAGATGATGAACATTGGAAACACTATGCCTAGACTTGGATGGATTGTTAATGTGCTAGCTGGCTTACTAGCGTCCGAAATCCATGCTGCCGGTCTTTCGGTTTACCTTTTTGAATGACGAATACAGACTACTGCGCCTGCTGGTATGCACAGTTATTTCCTCTAACACAGGCGCAAAATGTACATGCTAGTTTGCTATTGGCTGTAGTCCTTACCGTGCAACGTGAAGTGGCGTAACGGTCGACGTTCATCGCTGCCAGTTCTTTGATGTCAGTTTGGCGTGTCTGGGCCATCACTGAGCCGCTCTAGACCCTTATTAATTTTCCAGTTACATACTAATCATGCATGCAAGCACCCCCACTGGTAAATTAACAAGCCTCAATATCCTCTTAATGGATATATTTTCAAAATACACCAGCAAGACACATATTATAAATGTCAAATTAGCATTTTTAATTATAGATAATTAGAGATTTTGACAACATTGAAATGAGTAGAGTGAGAGTTCTGTATGAGGCAGCATCTAGGGCTTTTAGAGGAACTCCTCAACTCCACCTTTACAGCACCAGAAAGTGGCGCACCAGAAATAATTTGCATATCCTTGTGAAATAGTTGGTCCTGCAAGCTTATTGACTTACCTTGCACTTTAACTCTAACCAGACAGAAGAAAACAAACAGTTATTTCTTCCATCCACTCCTCTTTGTGGAACAGAGCATAATATTACTCCTGTGATTCTCCACTGGGGCGCGTCTGTGCTGCGTCCCGGTTTTGTTCCGTCCTCTGCCACGCGCCATACCACACCGGGAGGGTCTCAGAAGCGTAACATATTTCTGCCCAACTCGCAGTATTGTCTCTACAAGTGCTTGACAGAACAATCGCGTGTTGTTGTTTCCCGAAACGAATGGAGTTTTGCAAGGCGAGGGACATCCGGATCTTTCTGCGATTATCCTGCAAATTAACTTACGTTGATCAAGACTATTACTCTACAAGCTAGCTTAATAGGACAGCTTCCTCCATTTTGTTTCATCTTAAAAACATCTCCAGACTCCGGCCATCACTCTCTGACTCCGTGGCAGAAACCCTCATACATGCTTTTGTTACCTCCCGTTTGGACTACTGCAATAGAGTCCTGTCTGGGGTCCCCAGCAAAACCCTAGACAGGCTCCAGTATGTCCAAAAGTCATCAAAAACGCATCAAATATAAAATCCTTCTTCTCACCTACAAATCTGCACTGGCCCCACAGTACCTCTCCAACCTCCTCCATCCGTACACCCGACCCTCAGACGCTGGCCTGCTCTCCGTTCCCCACACCAGACTCTGTACCTTCGGAGACAGAGCCTTCAGTGATGCAGCCCTGTCCCTCTGGAACACCCTCCCTGCAGATATCCAAAATGTTACATCCCTGAACAAAACCTCCTGAAACACCACCTGTTCACCACAGCCTACAACCTCCCACAGCTTAGCCACTGTAATTCTGTGAAGTGTCCTTGGGTTTCATGAAAGGCGCTATATAAATAGAAAAAGTTATTATTATTATTATTATTTAGTACTGCTCAGCTCTCTCTATTTCCTCAAAGGTCAGCACTGTCAAGACAGTTCACTAAGGTTAGACTCTACGCAAATGTACTTTACCTCTGTGAGTGAATCCAGTGATTCCATTAAAGTGATGGTTCGGAGTAATTCACCCTAGGGTCCTTTGCACCATGACCTCGAGCCAAACACCCCCCCAGAAGCTTTTTTCACCTGGGTCTAACATTGGGCGAGTTAGCGTAGAGTAGCGTTAGCCGCTGAATAGCTTAGCGCAGGGGCTAATGGACCCACGTTTGTATCTCGTAAATGACCCCACTAATAATGCCCGAAATGGTACCAAAGGTCTACACTAGTATATATAGGTTATGCAAAAAAAAAAAAAAAAAGCTTCTGGGGGGGTGTTTGGCTCGAGGTGGTACCGCAAAGGACCCTAGGGTAAATTACTCCGAACCATCACTTTAAGTTGATTTCATTTTGTTATAATATTTAGTTACAAATGCTGGCACTGTCTCAACTTTACCATTTAGCTGTTGTGGCTCCTGTTATGTGGGGATTCCGTGCCTTGCCCATAGACACTTCGGCAGGGCCAATGGCTCATCGGTTTGCTCCGGTTAAAAGCCCAGTCCCTCTGACCAAGGGAACGCCTTACACTATAAATTCTCCCTCCTGAAGACAGATGACAGCTTTATTATCCATTAACCCTCAGAACGCAAACTGCCTGAGATTTGAGAGAAGAGATCGGCCTCTAATTCTGTTCATTGAGCCCTTAACTCTAAATGTCAGCATTTGCATTAATCAGCGAGTGATTTATCATCACATCAGATAATCCATTTAGTCTGCATATCCTGCCAACACTTTTCATCTCTATGGATGGAAAATTGACTTACACAATGTTTTTACAGCAAAACCCTCCCTAACACTTCAGTGCATTGACAGTTCTCTTACTGGCTTTTTAAGGTCTTCTTGATTGTTTGTGTGAATCTGCCCTTTAACGTTCTGGTCACAAGCCTGCGTATCCCAGTCATGGGAAACTTGAATCTGAAGCCTAGTAAATCTGATGGTATCTGCGATAACGAGGGATGAAAAGCATCTTGTCACGTTGACTAAGTGCACAGTGTCAGTTCAGGTTTCACGCTAGTGCTCAAATCCCTGCACGGTACGTTTAATGGTAGAAAAACACGAGGACACAGGATAACTTTTCTGAACTTTACTATTAACCATATTATGGCTAATGCTTAAAGTGCTCACATTATGCTCATTTTCAGGTTCATAATTGTATTTAGAGGTTGTACCAGAATAGGTTTATGTGGTTTAATTTTCTGAAAACAGCATATTTTTGTTGTATTGCACATTGCTGCAGCTCCTCTTTTCACCCTGTGTGTTGAGCTCTCTGTTTTAGCTACAGAGTGAGGCATCTCACTTCTGTTCCATCTTTGTTGGGAGTCGCGCATGCGCAGTAAGTACTGCTAGCTAGTCAGTTGCAGAGTATGAGGGCGTGCCCTGACAGTAGCTAGGTAAGGACTACTAGCCAGTCAGAAGCAGAGTATGAGGGTGTGCCCTGACGGTACCTAGGTAAGGACTACTAGCCAGTCAGAAGCAGAGTATGAGGGCGTGCCACGCTAGCAGCTAGGCGAGCATTATAACGTGTGTTACAAAGTGACCCACGTTTGTCTCTGAAGTAAAGGCTGGACTACAATAGAGCTGTTTGGAGCAGTTGGTGAACAGTGTTTTCTGTCCCTTTGGGGGGGGGGGACTTTGGGCTTTTTCATTTTGTAAACTTATAACATGCACAAAAAAGATAAATAACACAATAAAGGAAAGGGGAAAAGCCAAAAAGCATAATATGAGCATTTTAATATATGCTACCATGTAAATATCCACTTAAATTCAATTTAATTTATAGTATCAAATCATAACAGGAGTTATCTCAGGACACTTTACAGAGAGAGCAGGTCTAGACCACACTCTATAATTTACACAGACCCAACAGTTCCCCCAAGAGCAAGCATTTGGTGCGACAGTGGCGAGGAAAAACTTCCTTTTGACAGACAGACCCAGACTCTTGCGGTTGGGACACAGAGACACTCATACAGATGTACAGATATGATTCATAATAATTATAGCAGTTGGTATGATGAACAGTGGCAATTATAGGATCAATAAAGATAATAGAACTAGCACTAGAAATAATAGTAGTAACAGTGCAGGGCGTCGAGTTGGACCACAGCAGCAGCTGCAACCACGACCAAGGTGCCGCCCCAATCCATTTCAAAGGAAATCTCCGTGGCGAGAATATATAAGGACTCTGGGGAAGTTAGTAACAAGTGTTACTGGGACGTGAATGCACACAGATGGAAAGAGAGATGGGAGACGGAACGAGGACTGTGGATTTTTTTCCCCCATCACTTACATTGGAAGCACATTAGGAAGGGATCTCTTAAAGTGATGGTTCGGAGTAATTCACCCTAGGGTCCTTTGCACCATGACCTCGAGCCAAACACCCCCCCAGAAGCTTTTTTCACCTGGGTCGAACATTGACTAGAGTTAGCTAGAGTAGCGTTATCAGCTGAATAGCTTAGCGCAGGGGCTAATGGACCCACGTTTGTATCTTGTAAGTTACCCCACTAATAATGCCCGAAATGATACCAAACGTCTACAAGTAGTACAAATAGGTTATGCTCTCATAAAACGATGGATTGGAAAGTTTGTAAGTACACCAGAAGTTTATGTAAATAACACTTGCCTGCTCTCTTCAGCTCTCTGCTGCTGCTGCTGCTGCTGCTACCTGCAGTTAGACGAGTGCTTAGGGACATCTACAAATTACTACACCGAAAAGAGTTACAACAAAAATATTTATTAATTCAATGATTAAATAAGGTAATGTCTCCAAACTTACCTCAGTTATTACTTGTCTCCTGCTAGTTAAATTAATAAATATTTTTGTTGCATCTCTTTTCGGTGTTGTAATTTGTAGATGTCCCTAAGCACTCGTCTTACAGCAGCAACAACAGCAGAGAGCAGAAGCCAGCAGGCAAGTGTTATTTACATAAACTTCTGGTGTACTTACAAACTTTCCAATCCATCGTTTTATGAGAGCATAACCTATTTGTACTACTTGTAGACGTTTGGTATCATTTCGGGCATTATTAGTGGGGTCATTTACGAGATACAAACGTGGGTCCATTAGAAAAGAGCTTCTGGGGGGGTGTTTGGCTCGAGGTCATGGTGCAAAGGACCCTAGGGTGAATTACTCCGAACCATCACTTTAAAGGCCTGTGTGAACAGGAAGAATGATTACAGCGAGTATAGCCTGTTTTCAGGCGGACTTGAAAAATTGTGAACCTGTCCTTTAATCCTTGTCCTAGTGCTTTTTAAGTCTCCTCAAAACTTCCCAATAGCCTGAGATTAAACTACAGTAGTGCTGCACCCACATTCAATAATCGCAAAAGTATTATTCCCAGTACTCCACCGTAATGAGTCATTTTGTTTTGTCGTTGTATGTTATGGTGTAGCAAAAAGTGACTTCAACTTGCATTTGGTTGTGCCACTCTGTCTTTTTAAATTATAGAGTTTTTAAATCATAGTGTGTTCTAGACCTACTCAACTTAAGTGTCCTGAGATAACGCCTGTTGTGATTTGAATTGAAAAATTCTCTACGGGCCCCTCCCTGCATCCACAGCTATTCATTCTAGCATCTTTTTGGGTCCTCCTCACACGAGGGCCCTGGGTGGTAAGTTTCTGTATGGGAGGGGCGGGGTCATTGGAACTGTTCTGAAGTGGTGCAAAGGGAAAAAAAACATGTTCTGATGGTTTTCTGTCCTTAAAAAAGTTAAAGTGTGTTTTAATAATGTTGTGTTAAATGTTTTGGGTGTGCATTTATGTTGTCTTGATTTTAGTTTTGTATGGTTGATTTAGTCTTCATGTTTGTCTGCATTTATTGGTGAACCATGACCGAGACCCGGGGGGGCGGGGGGAAGACGTGATGAGGTCTGGGGAGTAACATAATGTTAGGTCCTATAGATTAGAAATCTGTAATGTCTCCTGATTGAGATGTCCCCTGCAGAATACATTGGAAATTACAATCTGTGCATTGTTATCCTTTCTGTTTTATTGGAATTTATGTATTGAGTACATTGTTCTTAAAATCAGGCTGTCACAAAGTAAAAAACATATTTATAAGAAAAAGATTCTTCTCTAGCTTTTACAAGTATAGCCTAATGCTTTGTATATGTTATATTCCAACATGACTCCAGACAAAAATAACTTAAGTTTACTAATGATTTTCAGTAATGTCTACTAATGTAAACTTGATTTGTTTACTGCATCAATTTACCACTCTGTGGTAATACAACTTGACCTGTTAAGTGTCCCCTTGTGTTAAAACTTAAACCGTTTAAAGTAGTGGGTTTCCACGCAAATTTCTAATAAAGTCAACTAATTTGGGATAACGGTGTTTGTACGTAACTTAATGTACATAACAAACATAATGTATTTTAACCCAAAGTATGATCTTTTTTTAAACCTAACCAAGTACGTTTGTTTGAATTCAGAATGTTTACCACGAGTTGGGAATGAGAACATGGCCTTAACCCTCATGCCCTCTTCGGTCATTTTTGTACATTTTTCTCAAGTTTTTTTTTTCATTTCGTGATCATTTTTGCTGTGTTACTTCTTATGGCATGAAATTTTGTAGGAATCCTTCTTTTCAGTCAAATTTTTTAAATCCAGTGTTGTTTACTCTTACATGTCTTTTATACTTAAATGATTCATTTTGTACCCTCTGGACACCTTCGAGGCAAAAATGTCCACGCACACAAAAACTGTTATTAAATCATCATATATCAATATTTTTTTCTGCTTTTTTTTCATGAATCACTTAAACAACTTCTTACCTAATCAAAACCACCAAACATTCAATCATTTTCAGGATTTTAACCCTTTAAATGCCAGTTTATGTATTTGAAGTATGTCATTTTTTATAAAAAAAAACACAAAAAATGATTTTTTTCCCATATAATGAATAATATGTAGATGGGGCTTTGGTGGTGATTAGAGGCTTGGATATGTCAAAGATAAGCAACAAAACTGATTTGATTGCATTAGTATTTTTTATGTAATTCCAGATAATCCCTCTGGACACCTTCGAGGCAAAAATGGCCCCATTGACTTCCATTATAACCACATGTTTTGATCTCACTGCCTTTACAGTATAAAACCATGCATTCTGTAATGTCAGCATTTCATTTGGAAGAAAACTAGTCATATTTAACATTTTTACAGTATTTCACCAGATTCAACCATTTTGCCCTTGTAGGCCGATGCATGAAATTATAGTTATATTATGGAGCTGTGTGTGTGTGTGTGTGTGTGCACGCGCGTGCGTGCGTGTGTGTGTGTATGTGTGTGTGTGTGTGTGTATATGTGTGTGTGTGTGTGTGTGTATACAGTGCCTTGCGAAAGTATTCGGGCCCCTTGAACTTTTCGACCTTTTGCCACATTTCAGGCCTCAAACATAAAGATATAAAACTGTAATTTTTTGGGAAGAATCAACAACAAGTGGGACACAATCATGAAGTGGAACGAAATTTATTGGATATTTCAAACCTTTTAAACAAATAAAAAACTGAAATATTGGGCGTGCAAAATTATTCAGCCCCCTTAAGTTAATACTTTGTAGCGCCACCTTTTGCTGCGATTACAGCTGTAAGTCGCTTGGGTATGTCTCTATCAGTTTTGCACATCGAGAGCCGACATTTTTGCCCATTCCTCCTTGGCAAAACAGCTCGAGCTCAGTGAGGTTGGATGGAAACGTTTGTGAACAGCAGTTTTCAGTTCTTTCCACAGATTCTCGATTGGATTCAGGTCTGGACTTTGACTTGGCCATTCTAACACCTGGATATGTTTATTTGTGAACCATTCCATTGTAGATTTTGCTTTATGTTTTGAATCATTGTCTTGTTGGAAGACAAATCTCCGTCCCAGTCTCAGGTCTTTTGCAGACTCCATCAGGTTTTCTTCCTTCCAGAATGGTCCTGTATTTGGCTCCATCCATCTTCCCATCAATTTTAACCATCTTCCCTGTCCCTGCTGAAGAAAAGCGAGGCCCAAACCATGATGCTGCCACCACCATGTTTGACAGTGGGGATGGTGTGTTCAGGGTGATGAGCTGTGTTGCTTTTACGCCAAACATAACGTTTTGCATTGTTGCCAAAAAGTTCGATTTTGGTTTCATCTGACCACAGCACCTTCTTCCACATGTTTGGTGTGTCTCCCAGGTGGCTTTTGGCAAACTTTAAACGACACTTTTATGGATATCTTTAAGAAATGGCTTTCTTCTTGCCACTCTTCCATAAAGGCCAGATTTGTGCAGTATACGACTGATTGTTGTCCTATGGACAGAGTCTCCCACCTCAGCTGTAGATCTCTGCAGTTCATCCAGAGTGATCATGGGCCTCTTGGCTGCATCTCTGATCAGTCTTCTCCTTGTATGAGCTGAAAGTTTAGAGGGAGGCCGGGTCTTGTAGATTTGTAGTGGTCTGATACTCCTTCCATTTCAATATTATCGCTTGCACAGTGCTCCTTGGGATGTTTAAAGCTTGGGAAATCTTTTTGTATCCAAATCCGGCTTTAAACTTCTCCAAACAACAGTATCTCGGACCTGCCTGGTGTGTTGCTTGTTCTTCATGATGCTCTCTGCGCTTTACACGGACCTCTGAGACTATCACAGAGCAGGTGCATTTATACGGAGACTTGATTACACACAGCTGGATTCTATTTATCATCATTAGTCATTTAGGTCAACATTGGATCATTCAGAGATCCTCACTGAACTTCTGGAGAGATTTTGCTGCACTGAAAGTAAAGGGGCTGAATAATTTTGCACGCCCACTTTTTCAGTTTTTATTTGTTAAAAAAGTTTGAAATAGCCAATGAATTTCGTTCCACTTCATAATTGGGACCCACTTGTTGTTGATTCTTCACAAAAATTACAGTTTTATATCTTTATGTTTGAGGCCGGCCCGAAATGTAGCAAAAAGCGCAAAGGTCGAATCGCTTATGTATTTATGCGGTGTTTATGTATTTTGGTTATTGCGGATTGCGGGTGGTGTGTGTGCGTGTGTGTGTGCGTGTGTGTTGTGTGTGTGTATGCGTGTGTGTGTGTGTGTGTGTTTGTGTGATGCGTTGTATGTACATGTGTGTATACTATATTTAGTTTTTAAATTCTTGTAAACAAACATATTTAGCTAGATTATATTATGGAGCCGGTGTGTGTGTGTGTGTGTGTGTGTGTGTGTGTGTGTGCGTGCATGCGTGTCTGTGTGTGAGAGAGAGTTTGTGTAAATCTGGGTGAAAAAAGGGCTTCTTTTGAAGGATGCATTTCATGTGTCTTTGAAGACGTGCTTGACTAAAAACATTGTTTCCTGCATTTGTTGTAAACAAAAACAACAATTAGTGTGTTGATGCACCTGGCTCTAGAGAAGGAGAAAGACCTGGAGCAGAGAGAAGGAGCCTTTATCTTCCAGCCAACTGCAGGACTCATCTGAAGGTGACACAAGTTTCTGGAGTCTGACAAAATGGTCACTGGTGTGCTCCAACTCTGTGAGTGCCTCTAACCCTTCCTCTGAAAGTGGAGAGGACACTGAAGATCCTGTCCATCCTAACATTGAATGGACAGTGAAGAGTTGGCAAGTCTGGTCTCCATCTAATACTGAGACGCTGCGCAACATTCAAGCACCGACCGGCATGATGTCAGAGCCCACGAGATATGCCATATCAAGAATCCATGATGTGGCATCCTCTTTCCACCTTTTCTTCACTCTTGACTTGATCCAGCTGATTCAGGAAATGACAAACCTACACGGGAGGTGTTCAATCTCAGGATGGAGTGATGTGGATGCTCAAGAGAGTCAAACATACATGGGACTTCACACTTGGCTGGTGTGTACCGGTCCAAAGGGGAATCCACCCGGAGCCTGTGGGATGTCCATAGTGGGAGACCAGTCTTCAGGGCCACCATGTCCCACAAACCATTTGAAATGATAAGCGCCAGTTTACAGCACATGCAGGAGACAATGTTTTTATTCAAGCACGTCTTCAAAGACACATGAAATGCATCCTTCAAAAGATGCCTTTTTTCAGCCCTAAAGTGATCATTGCTTGCTTACAGGTTTACGCAAACTCTCACACACACACACACACACACACACACACACACACACACACACACACACACACACACACACACACACACACACAAACACACACACACACACACACACACAAACACAAAAAACATACACACACACACACACACACACACACACACACACACACACACACACACACACACACACACACAGCTCCATAATATAACTATAATTTCATGCATCGGCCTACAAGGGCAAAATGGTTGAATCTGGTGAAATACTGTAAAAATGTCAAATATGACTAGTTTTCTTCCAAATGAAATGCTGACATTACAGAATGCATGGTTTTATACTGTAAAGGCAGTGAGATCAAAACATGTGGTTATAATGGAAGTCAATGGGGCCATTTTTGCCTCGAAGGTGTCCAAAGGGAGTATCTGGAATTACATAAAAAATACTAATGCAATCAAATCAGTTTTGTTGCTTATCTTTGACATATCCAAGCCTCTAATCCCCACCAAAGCCCCATTCCCCTATGATTTATTTTATGGAAAATAATTAATGTTTTGTTGGGTTTTTCATAAATAATTGTTACTTCAAAGATTTAAAACTGGCATTTAAAGGGTTAAAATCCAGAAAATTATTAAATTTTTGGTAGTTTTGAGCAATTTACAAGTTTTTAAGTGATTTATGAAAAAAGCAGAAAAAATATTGATATATGATGATTTAATATCAGTTTTTTGGACATGTACATTTTTGCCTCAAAGGTGTCCAAAGGGAGTATCTGGAACTATGTAAAAAATACTAATGCAATCAAATTAATTTTGTTGCTTATCTTTGACATATCCAAGCCTCTAATCACCACCAAAGCCCCATCTAGATATTATTCATTATATGGAAAAAAAATAATTTTTTGTGTTTTTGTAATAAAAAATGACATACTTCAAATACATAAACTGGCATTTAAAGGGTTAAAATCCTGAAAATGATTGAATGTTTGGTAGTTTTGATTAGGTTAGAAGTTGTTTAAGTGATTTATGAAAAAAAAGCAGAAAAAAATATTGATATATGATGATTTAATAACAGTTTTTGTGTGCGTGGACATTTTTGCCTCGAAGGTGTCGAGAGTAAGTTTTTTTAAGGAGGGCATGAGGGTTAAATGACACGCGGGAAAAAAAGCATCAAATGCGTATGCATGACCGGCGAAATATCCCTAAAGTTATAATGCGTAGTTTCTGTCTCCCCCATGAGAAATTCTATGTAGTAATAATATAAATAAATCCACTAAAGCTTTAAAACCGGCGTGCCATATGCCATCCCATGAGATCACATTGGCCTCCCTCTCTTTCTCTTCTTCTTGCTTGGAATATGTAGCTGCATTTCTGTTTTTTTGCACACACCACTTGCTCTTGCCTCCCTCTAATGACAGGGTGTGTAGTTGGAGAGGGTAAAAAGGGCAATGTGTATTTCAGAGATGGGACCACAAGGTCAGCCAGGAGGAGGAACGCTGCCAAGTGTGTGTGCGTGTGGTTGCTGAAGGGGTAGGGTGGGGGTTAGGCAGGTGGTTACACTCGGTTGCCCATCATAACAACAACACCCCTCCCTGTCATTTCCCTGTCTTGTTTACAGCAGCAGACGTGCAGTGTTTGAATAGAACAGCATCAGTGTTATTACGGGGAGAGAAAGAAGATGTTGTCACTGGTTATATTTCAGGCCAAGCTAAAACATCATGGTAAACAAATTGCAGTCATATAGTGTCTTGCTCAAGGGCGCTTAAACAGGTGGACCGGAGGTAGCCGAGAATTGAACCGCCAACCTCTGTGGTTAATGAACAAGCTGCTTCCCCGACACCTTAGCCAAAGCCGCCTTGGACCATGAGAAATGGGTGGCGCTTTAAACTGAGCCTGGACTGTCTTAATGCGTACTGCTGTAGCAGGAAGACAGGGAAGCAATGCATGTTGGGTGTTTCATTTTCCGACTAGTCGTCAACCTGAGTCAGGGGTGTCAAACTCCGTTTCACTAAGGGCCACGCTGGAAAATGAGAATCACAACAAGGGCCAGGCATGTACAGTTTATTGACACGCTTTTATTTAAGAGAAAAAGACAAATATCTTTGGCTGTATTATTGCATGTCTTATAAAGTCTTCTCTTTTACAGTTTGGTCGACATAAAGCCCTAAAAATGGCAAACAAATTTGCCAAAAGTTACAAAATCTTCCGAACAAGAGTTAGGTGAGGAGACTGATATCACGTATCTTATGTCTGTACGCTTTAATATAAAGCTAGAACCAAGAGACCATTAGCTTAGCTTAGCATAGCATAAAGACTAGAAGCAGTGGGAAAAAGTCAGAGCTGGTTTTCGCTAGAAAAGAACCACCTCAGAAGACAAAAGTGTCAGTATAGTGGTTTTGAACAGCCAGAATCAAAGGGGGAGGGGGGCGGGGGGGGAAAGTTGTGATATTGGTTAAATATGAAGATAGCGTTTATATTGTTTTTCTTTTTTCTTTTGAGCTGCACAGGAATTTCCCCAGTGTGGGATTAATAAAGTCTATCTTATCTTATCTTATCTTATCAGACACATTCATTGCGTTGCACCTGGTAAATAGAACGAACGATAAAAAAGAGCTTCACAGAAAAGAACCTTTTGCACAGCTGGCCAATCACAGCGTGAAGCAAGTGTGAATTTCAAGTCACAGAAATTGTTCCCCCCCCCCAACCCAGTTCCTCTGATGTTGGAAAGGTGTGGTGGTTTCTAAAGACATTCAACCATCCGACAAGCAGTTGCGAAGAAGAATACTGGCGTCTGACTCGACCTATCTGTTAATCTACTTAACAGCCCCCTCTGAATTTGACAAATTAACACGTCTGTGAGGTGTTGATTTTAAAAGCAGGTGTTAATTAGGAAGCCACTGCGTGCAGCCAAAAAGTAGATCACTTAACTCCCCTTGCAAATAGTTGTTTACATTTCTGTGGACAGAGCCAGATCCTCTCGAAAATACGCAAATTTCCCAAAATCTCAAACTACCGTTTGAAAATAAAGGATGGATTTAGATAGACAGTATTTCAAATTTCAAATATGTATGTCATGTCACATCACATGTTACTTTAAATAACTTAATACTGGATTGATGTTTAGTCAAATGAATACATTCATCTAACTCTTCATTAGATATCACCCCTAGATTCCACCAGGTGCGTCTGCGCTGCATTCCGCTCGCAATCGCCGCCACTCAACACAGTGCTTGTTATTCCCAACCCGTTCTCACTCCCAACTCGTAAAACACTGACGCTTGGTCAGTGGCTCTCAGCGTCAGGTACGATGCAAAAAGCGCCCTTCAGCGTCTGTATGGAACTGGCCCTTAGAATGTGATTCTCCTTTTCAAGTAAGTAGACTACTTACTTTTATGGTAGAAGGACAAATATCTGGGAAAAATGTCAATGTTCTGCAACCAAAACGTCAAAATCTGCGAGTCGGGCAGGCAAAACGCTCGGCTTCTCAGTTGTCCCGGTGTGGTATGACGCATGGCGGACGACGGAACGCAGTCGCAGCGCGGCGCATCCGCACCTGGTGGAATTCTGGGGGTTAGCTTCTACATTCATATGTGATTCTTGAGAAGGACTTGCAATGTTTTAGCTTGAAATCTTTTCTCACCAAATCACTCCTCAGAACAGCATCCAGTTTGGCACACAGTGTCTAACCACAGAACTGAGTCCACATCTGGCGTAGGGGTTTGGACACATTTCACTCCTCCAGTCTCCCATGCCGCGCGTCTCTCTGCACAGTAAACTGTCCAGTAAACCTGAAATGCTATCAAAAAAGCCTTTCAAATATGCAACAATTATGTGTATAATCCTCTGGAACTCACTGTAAAGCAAAGACTAGTAATGCGACCCCGGAATTAGGGAGAATTTAACAACATTGGCAGCCCAGGTGACATTGTTTACTGCCGTTAGCCATGTAGCTACTATAGTTAGCAGCGGACACTTAATGGAGTATAGCAGCAATTTCTACAGTCAAAATAAAGGCTTTTAAACCAAATACTACATAAACCGAAAAATTTTTAGGAGTGATGTGACCCGGAATTGGGGAGAATTTAACGGCACTGGCAGCCAAGATGACATTTTACTGCCGTTAGCACGAACTACATGCGAAAATCTTAACACCGCAGTGGCTTAAAGGTCCGATGTGTAGGAATTTCTCCCATCTAGCGTTGAGATCATATATCGCAATCAACTCTCTCGCACCACGCAGTTCAAAGTAGGTATTACAGCTACGGTAGCCTTCACGCTTCAAAAAGCCGCTCTCTTGCTCTTTTCAATCTCCTTTTTCTTTCTCTGGGGGAAGAAGAAGAAGACTTCTGTTTTTGAAATTTGGATTTTGAATACGTGTGGTCCTCCATGTTTCTACGATACCCATTAGCAGCATTAGCAGCACCTGTGAGTTTATCATGTGACAGCGAAAATGCGAAAGGTGGAGCAGTATGTCCTGTATGTCCCTTACCGTCTAACGTATTTCAAGATGGCGCATGAATATGGAACGTCTACCCCAGTTCATGCAAATGCAAATGTAAAATTTCAAGCCAATAGGAATACTTGGAATTGATGGTGGTGGTAAATATTCATGAAAAGGACAAGTTTGTGATGGCAACACAGATTTTGATAATGAACAACTAAACACGTTACACACTGGACCATTAAAAAGGAAAAAAAAAAACACTCCAGTCCTGCCTACTTGGAGCAGATAACCAATTATAGAAGGCCGGCTTAGAGTTTTAGAGTTGCGTAACACTTAGCCAAGGAATAGTTGGAAATCTGAACGTTTTAGCTCACAGGGATTTGTCTAAAATACGTTGACCTCGTTATTTGAGGCCATGTTTAACATGAAACTCCAACATTATGACATTGTAGATATGACAGAAAACACGGAAAAGCATAATATGTGACCTTTAAAGGGTTACATTTGGCCTGCCCAACACAATGACAGTTTGTTAAATGGAGGATCAGAGAAGGTCCGTCAGTGGGTTGTATATTTTTACGAACAGCACTCCAATCTGTGGTGTTCACAGATGAGAGCAATCTTACTTTGCCTTTCTCTTTTTTTCTTTTTTTTTGGGGGGGGTATTTTTCATGTGGTAGGCCTACTTTTTGGACCCAGGGCCTTTTTCTTTTAAAGCGGAGCCACTTTAAAGGAACCACTGAACGCAGCAGAACACAGTGTTGGCATAATGAGAGGGATGGGGCTCTTTGCAGGGAGACTCAGAGACTCAGAGACGGACAGAGACGGAGGCTGAGACACAAACACAGCTGCTATAGATTTAATGAGCCGGGTCTTAGAACTAGCAGGTGCATCAGAGGCAGGAACATGATGGGCTACTGGAGGCTACAACTCTTGCTAAAATCAACCCTACCCTACCCTCAACTCTTTTCTTTTCATGCCACTTTCTACTTTCAGAGGGAAATATTGTACTTTTTACTCCCTCTCTTGAGTTCCATCACGTTATCTTCCATTCTGACAGAAGAAAACTTGTCATCCACCCATGAAATAAACACACAGTGGCAGACTCTGGGAGTTTCAGTGTCATTTTATTGTGAAAACATCGGACAGGATGAACCGCAGGTCGGGCTGCTGTATGGTCGACACCACACTCGTGTGTACAGTACACAGTCAATTATTCATGATTTCGGTAAGTGCGTCTGAATATGAACGGAGTAAAACAGAACAGTGAGAGGCTGTCCCGGGAGGAAACGGGAGCTACAGACAGTTGTTGCCATGGCGATTGCGAGGAAGGAGTATGGGTGGTTGTCTTGAGAATAAATAAATAAATAAGTGGCGCCCGTTTGAACGAGAGTTTTGAAGAAGACGTTCCCAGAGGGACACACACACACACACACACACATACAGAAATTATCCAGCCTTCGCCATTTGTAGTTACAGCACATGAGACACTCTGATACACACAATGGTGAGAAATGCTGATGACATGGTATAAATTCAGTCACAGACACGGCTGATTTAGGGCTCATTCCAAAAAAAAGAAGTCACACACACATTTCTGTACAGGTTACAGCACAACGTCCACGCCATCTGGCAGAACATGAAGCTGCTGGGAAACACTCCGGAGATCACAGGGTGTGTGATCTCTGCTTACTGAAGGAGGCTGTACGAGATGTCAGGGTAACACATGAAGTCTTTTTTTCTCATAATTCAGACTTTATTTTTCATAATTCTGACTTTAAACTCAGAACTCAATACATTTTTTTTTTCACATGTGGCCCTAATCCTCTTCTGTATGATAAGACTTCCACCTGCACTAATTTATTAAATAAAATGACTTAAATGTGTTAGACTGGGCATCTTCTTCACACTTGCCCTGTGTAAAACAAAGACATTTTCAAAAAAACGGCAGAAAGGCTCTTGATAGAACTCAGCTAAGCTATTGCTCACTTTGTATGAAGATGACACCCCCCTTCTTTATCCTATCTACAAAGCTCTATTTGAATCGCTAAACGTCAGAGATCAGAGATGTGGCTGTTGACTAAGCTATCGTCCAAAATAGCCCAGTACAAAGTAGTATTAATACTTCTCCAGTCAAACGATGCCTGCACTATTCGTATTTTTTTTATTTTTATCTCGCAGCCAATCGCCGCACGCGTTCTTCAATTTAATGCGCCATATGATTGGCCAACTTCCGCAGAAGCTACATCCCATACAGTCCGTGTTGTGGTGAAGTCGAGCCCAAATAACTTCATTGTGCAGTTATTTAATACATATTTTAATAATTTGAACACTTTCAAAATGTACTTGCAATAAAATAATTTGGACAGGCAGGAGTGGTGGCATTTCACGCTAGTGAAAGCTTCCATTCGCATGATGGGTATTGAATGAAGAAGAAAAAAAGGTATCAAATGAAGTACTCTATTGATATCGGTATGACTTTAAGGGTACTGGTATTGGTATCGTAATTTTTCAATCAATAATTGATTTTAAGTCTTGGAACCAAACTATTACAGACAAACTTACTTTGACCTATAGTGCTTGCCATAGTTGTGCACAACAGCTTTCCTGTACAAAGAGGGATTATTTAGTGTCAGCAATGTCGGCATGTTTCCATATGTCAGCAGCTACTTTGGTGGCTACAGTGTTATTATAACTGATACAATAAATAGTGGCCATAGTTGTAATAAATTAAATAATGAAATCTTATAAGCAGGATTATTTATGTGACTTCTACCCCAAAAAACACACTTGTTTACAGCGCAAGTGTAAAAGAAAAAAGGGCGTGCCAGCAAGTCAAGATTCTCAAAAAAGGATCAAGATTACACTTAAGCATGTTTTTAAGAAGAAAAAAACCGAGGAGACAGCAGGAGAATCAGAGCTTTTCTCCGGTGCAGTCACACGGGCCTCTGCAGGTCTGAGTGCATGTTAACAGTGAGTATGTTTACATGTTTACTAATACTCCGCTATATGACAATATTCTGAATTTGATACAGGTCATGTAAACAGCATATTCTGTTTAGATATTCCAACAAAGGCCTTTTTCCAAATTTAGCATTTTCCCGATTAAGACGTGGGATATTCTGGTATTATTCAGGTTTTAGAAAGCATTTTTTGGACATGTATACAGCGCACTCAGAATATGCGTCTCAATCGGGGTTTTTACTGCAGTTTACGGCCTCGTGCCAGTTCACGTTTTACGGTCCGCTTTGTGTGTTGCTATGGTTTTGAACACAACATTTTGAAAGGCTGTGGTAGAGATGTAGGCCCAAAAAAAACAGAAGGAGAAACACAGCTACTTTTGAACATTATGAAAGACTTGGATATCAACAGGTTTTTGGATATGCACAAACAGCTCAACACCGGCTTGAAGGAATGAAAGAGGATGGCAAACTTTGAAAAAAATCCTACAGGAATATTTGTGGAATACTCACTTTCATTGGCCATGTAAACTGCTTAGTCGGAATATTGTCTTTTTTGGAATAAGGGCAAAAGTCGGAATATTATGTGCATGTAAACATAGTCAGTGTGCGTATCTGCGTAAATACAGTAGTAAGGGATTTGCCATGTGAGTCTTTTACAGTTACTGTATGTGTTGTAATTCCTCAAGCTGAATTTGGGTGCCTTCTGTTGCAAAGTGGATCTTGATACTTGTCTCTTCTTCCCCTCTCTGTATGTTTTTATTTTTTTTATTTTAAACAATTCTTCTTTTGTGCCATGAAGTAATCCAGCAAATCCAAAATCTGAATCCATATTTACAATGCGGTGTAGAAGCTGGTAGACAAGGCAATCTTTGGCAAACCATTGTCTCCCCAATCGTTTTCTAATTAGGTTGGTAACTTAACAACAGCAGAGTGTGTGAAATAGCATAGTGAGAAGCAGAATCTGTCCTGCTGGCAGACACTGGATTTGGGGGTTGACACTCAATGAATGAATCTGTGTGTGTGTGTGTGTGTGTGTGTGTGTGTGTGTGTGTGTGTGTGTGTGTGTGTGTGTGTGTGTGTGTGTGTGTGTGTCAGTATAAAGGAAGGCCCAGGTGAACACAGAGAGAAGGCGCTCTGAATTCTTTGCTTTGTGTTGCTGTGAATGAAAGGCACAGAGAAACAATAGTGCCACACAAACCCAGTGTGTACGTGCATGGCGTGTGTATGTCTGTAAGTAAGTAAGTAAGTAAGTGTGTGAGGCAACCAGAGTAATTACTAATCGATCCAAACACGACAGCTCAAAAACAACAGCAGAATGAATGGCATCATGTCAACACTGTACACAAACATACTGCATTGGGACTATAGATATGTCAGAAATGAAACACGCAGAGGGAATGAGCTTGATAAAAAATAAAAATAAAAAAAGTTGATATAAGATATGTTCATATTTTTTGGTGCCAAAAAGAAACCAAAATAACAATAAAAACTATAGAAACCTTCTTTTGTTTGTGTAATATATCTTCTGCCCTTCAAATGAGTAGTTTGACATTTTGGGAACTATACTTTTTTGATTTCTTGCTGAGAGATGGATGAGAAGATTGATAAAACGCAGCTAGCAGCCACTTAGCTTAGCTTAGCTTATAGCTTGGAGAATTCGTTTTAACTCGCCCAATACTTTGGTTTGCTAAATTTCCCATCAGCCTCAGATGTGTTATGTTCTAATCAACAAATGTTAGCATGCTAACACCCAAAACCCTAAAAGATGGTGAACATGGTTAACATTTTACCTGATACATCAACAATTTAGCATTGTCCTTGTGCACACTTCAGCATGCTAACATAAGCATTAAAGTACAACCTCACAAAGCTGCTAGCTTAGCTGTACAAGTCTTGTTTTTACAGAGACCAGCTAGCTGTTTCGCCCTGTTTCCAGTCTTTATACTAAGCTAAGCTAACCGGCTGCTAGCTGTAGCTCCGTATTTAACAGATCTTCTCACCATTTTGGCAAAATGTCAAACTATCCTTTTAATATGTACTGATTTCTATCTGTACTCACTATGCTTCATTGTATAAAAAAATGTGTTAATCTGTGCACAAATAACAAAAATAAAAATACAAGCACAAATCACATCGTCAGCTCCTCAAGAGAAACACTCCCTCAGATATGTTAAGAAGCCTTCCTGTGTTCCTTTCAGCAAATATGTAATTCAGTCTAATAGTAGACATCGTTCAAAAACAACGTAAATAAGCCTGTTGGCTTGACTTGAATACAAACAAACACTCCTACAGTATGAGACAGCTGGTCAGTGTTCAGACCAATGCAGACGGGGAAGTTAAGAATAGGGACAAAAGCATGTGAAATGTGGCTGTTTGTTATTACCCGAGGGAGGCAGAAGGTCAGTTGGGGTCATTACGGGAGGTGCTCTTTCGGTTCCCCGTGGGGATTCTTTCCCAGCTCTGTTTGTTTAAGCAGGCTGCAGGGACGGAAGGGATCATCGACACTGACTTTTTTCTACTTTTAATACACGAGGCCACTTTTGGACTGGGGTGGGAGAGAGGAAAATCGAGCGAGGAGAAGAGAGGCCTCTGTTAACGGCTTGTTTGCAGCCTAAGAGGTCCTTTGTGTGTCGTTTGTCTTCCATTCTGGGGGCTTAATGAGCAGTTTAAAGCCGTGGCTCAGCCATTGTGTTAAAGTGGAGAGGTGCTGCTCGACCCGTGCTGCTGCGCACAACTGCTGAGTAAGATGCTGCGTGGCGTCAACATAAGCAGGAGAACTAATGTGCGAGCAGAGTTTGTGTGTATTTTTGTGCGCCTGACCCTGGACACTGCCCTGTAGGAGGCCGTGCTGAGAATACAGACATTGTTTGTGCAGGAGAACTACAGGCCAGGCCAGTAGCTTTTCTCTTTTATTAGAGCCAGATGTCTGTGTGGGGGGTAAGAAAACTACGGTTGTTCTTGCATTATAACCCCCTCACAGGCATGTGCACACACACACACACACACACACACACACACACACACACACACACACACACACACACACACACACACACACACACACACACACACACACACACACTACAGTGTCATCAAGTCATCACACCCATCAGTAATGCTGACATTTCACTCACCAGATCCATTTAAAGATATGGGGTCACTATTAGACCAAACACAATAGCGAAGTGGATCTGGAATTGCAGTAAGAGCTATCAAGTGAACAAGTACAGTTTACCGATTTTTTTATAATTGCTTATAAAAAAAACCCATCTCCTGCATTGCAAAGCTGTATGTAAATTACTTTACACTATTTACAGACATACAATATTTTTATAGCCTTTCATAGAAAAAGATTAAATCATCTTTTTCATAAAGCTGTGTCAGCAGCAAAAGTAACTGCTGGGCCCCTACCCACCATATGCATTGTGGACAGTATTAATATGCTGGGATATTACATGACCCCAAGTTTGCGAATTGATTGAAGGATATGCGTCATGTAAGAACATTATCTGCTGAAAAGTGAAGGTCTTAAAATGAGGTTTTGTTACAGGGATTCATGACGCTTTAACTAATTACACGTTTTACTTTTAATACTGTATGTGATGTACTTGGTTTATATAAAATCATAATTGTGGTCCTGTAAATCTACTACTGCTACTTCTCTCTACTCCAAAGCACAGCACCTATTGCATGTCTGTCCGTCCTGGACAATGGGTTCCTTCTTTGTTGTTTTAAAGATTTTCCCTTAAGGGAATTTGTTTGTCTGGTTGCTTTTTTGTGGAGTTTTTCCTTATCTGAATTGAGGGTCTACAGATACATAATGTCATACTGCACTGTTTGTTATATTGGGTTTTTAAAGGGCCTCAAGATCAGATATACCAGGACCCATCTTAAAACCCTTAACATCCATTTGTTTGCTGCTTATCCTTTTCAGATGGTTGCAGTGGGCATTGTGCTTTTGTGGTGCATATTTCCATATTCCCACACAATGTTACAATTAAATAAGCACAAATTCTTCCCAAACATTGAACCTTGGGCTGTGGGGGACCCCTGAAGGTCCAGCGCTCGCTATAATTGTCGGCTTTTTTTTCAGTCTAAGTGCAAAAAATTGCAGATTCTGATAGGGAGCCTCTACAAGTCAGAGCCTCGAGATTAGGTAATAAAGAAGGACCCACTCTACGGTTAGTCCATCAATTTTCCTTCAAAACTAGGACTTTATTAAACAGACTGCATAAGAAAACATTGTGTCTGGTTAAGTCAAGTGCAACAAAGAGATGCAGCTTTTCCAAAAAATATCTCTTTCACTTTGAAGCCGGAGTGGTTTGTAATTTACATAGAGGTATAAGAAACTAAATGACACTCTCTCTCTCTCTCTCTCTCTCTCTCTCTCTCTCTCTCTCGGTCTCCCCGTATAATGCTTACACAACAGCCTGTAATCCAATTCACAGCGTGATGGAGGGTGCGGTTATTAACCTTGACATTGCTTAGCATCACTAACATTAATCACATTACAGTATGAGATACAGTCTCTGATTCTGTGAGCAGGGCAATAGATTGTTGATATGTACACTGATAGCTATGTTTGCATTTTGCATGTTGTGGTTGGGGGTCTTTCCACGAATTTGCTTACGGTAATGATGTGTACTAAACACTGAGGCTCTCGCAGCCATTTTGGCACCAAATGTATGACAACGGGAAATGGAAAACAACAACTCATAAATCTCTGATAATCTCAGACACAGAAGGACGAAGCCATGGGCTGAAACGTACCGTACACCCTTCAGAAATGAAAAAAAAGCTGCGATGCACTAACAATGTATCGGAGGCAAGGTGTGAAGAAAGACAACAACAGTTTAACTTTCAAAAGTCCTAAAATGTTCATCATCGCCGAAAAAAAAATAACAATTCAATCTTTCAATCTTTAATCAACAAAGCAAATTAAATAATCCTCTGTTATTGCTGCTCGCAGCAATGCTTCATAAGACAACAGAAACAAAAAATAAGCATGAAGATCTTAATTAATTTACTAAAAGACATGTTTGGTCGTCTGAGCGGGGGCTTTGTGGGTGTGGCCCTGGGTGTGTCCACTGATGTTGGGGCACGGCAGGGCGGGGTTCATGAGTTCATTGAGTGCCTCTAACCCTTTCACAACCACACAGGCGGTCTCTTTTCTTTCAGCTCAGACTTTCTGGGCTCAGTCTTGTCACAGCTGGTGTGCCCAATCACATGAGAACATCCTGTACCTTTCTAACCACATCCTGTAGCTCAAAGTGTTAAAGGTGCTTGGTGTTACAGGCAATGATTTATCAAACACTTCCACATTTTACTGCTGCAGGAGGAGTCTCCATTTTCTCCGTGTCCTCAAGGAAAACACAAGACATCCCTTCCGCCAATGTCGTAAGGATATAGACCACTGACAACTTGTTAGGTTAAAACTGTTAGCCGAAGGCCATCCCACCATAGTTACAGTTGTAGAGGTCTTGAGAGCGAAGTCATTAGCCATCTATTACAGGGCGTCCTTGACCAGGCGGGGATGAGCCGGTCTCCCTCTGAAATGTAATGAGGGCAAGGTTGATGGGTGGCAACACACCGCGCTGACAGTGCAGCGAAGGACATGAATTGTGTTTTACAATTTGACGGAGTTTCTCTATTGATCAGAGGGAGGTGGGGGATAAGCTTAGCTCCCACGATGCGTTGGGGTCAGGGCGCGTGCGAGGCCGCTGTTTGCTTTGTAGAATCTGAAGCAGCCTAATTTGCCAGCAGTTTAAACGTGTAGGGAACGTCGTCAGAAGAATCCCTCTTCAAGTCCATCCTCTGAGGATCAGTTCCCCTTTCAAAACACCTTGAAGACCTGCTTCACCCACACATTTTAGTCTTTGCATGCATTTGGTCCATTTAGCTCACATTCTTATCCAATCAGTGCTCCCTGTATCACAGAGTTGATTGTTCATCCTCCCCCTTATGCCCAGACAAGCACGCATTACCTTTCTTTCTTTCAGCACCTATCTATATGTCTAATTCCGACCCCCACGCCTGTAAGTTACGACGACAGTTTAAAAAAAACAAAATTAATAAATCAAGTTTGCCTCAAAAAAATCCACTCATTTTGTTGCCTCTCTGTAAACAAGGCATTCATTCTTAGAGTCCCAGCCCCGTCCTCCATTAGTCCAGCCGGAGGTAGCTGGGTGTGGTGTAGTTGAACATGTGGAAGTCCAACTTGTAAAGCTGGTAGAGTTGGATCTGCTGCTGAGTGCTGATATTGCTGAAGAACTGGGCCGTCATGGCATCTGTGGTACGAGTGGACTTGGCATAGCTCGGGAAGCGCAAGGAGTCGCCAACACCCACCAGCCGCAACACATAGTTAGCGTCTTCTTCCAGCGTGTCATACTTGCCCACTAGGTCGTAGTGGATGTGACATGGGTGACAAAGCTGGTAGACGGTCTGCCAGTGCTCGTTGAGTGGGCCGTCACGCTGCGTGGCCGGGTCCACCAAGTACTCAGCGAACTCTTTGAATTTGACATCAGCACCGTTGAGCAGGGCGTCCTGCGTGGCGTTCTTGCGGTAGCGGCGGATGATGCGGGTGCCGAAACGCTTGTGGAAGGACGAGTTGTACTTGAGGGTGAACTTGTTTCGATATGCCGAGACCAGCCTCTCGAAGGGCTCGCGAACAAACAGGAACTTGAGGTAGTTCTTGAGGCGGTGGTTGATCTCAGCAATACTGTACTGGTTTAGCGTCTTCAGGTTGGAAGGAATGTGGGCTTCATTGGAAGGGATATCCATTGGGTCACTGTGGAAGAGAGGCATACGGACAGTAAGAAACAACAGAAAAACAAAAAATATGCATTCATGTCCTTGAATCAACTTCCAGTGCAATGGGGTCAGCATGCAGGGATCTAAGTACATCCTCCAACGCATGTCCTGTGCATGTTGCTTCCGATTTGTCAATCACAGAGCAATGTACAGTATTTGTAAAGGGGAATAAATGGCCTGAGTCCTTTCTAAAGCCATGTCTGCCAGGTGCTTTACTCACCTGTATTTGCCCCGGCCCGTGAGCACCATCATGACGCGTTTCCAGTTGGTGCAGGCCACCTTGGGGACGTAGCAGTAGATGAGCTCGTGGTCCTCGTCCACCACAAGGTGTTTGAGGTCTCCGGGGGTCAGGACTCTGCGCTTACGGCTGGACGCGCTGTAGACGCGACAGGCATCCACTACCTGATCCCTCCTGGACTGGTGGAGGACGGCTGCTCCAGACAACTCCGGCTGTTTAGGCAGAGAAGAAGGGAGTGGGAGAGAGAGAGGGACGTGCTGTGAAATTCAAACAAAGGGCTTTCAGTAACTATCTGGTTATAAAGAGACTGTCAGCTCTTGACATAAAACATTCGGTACTTGATGCTTAACCATTTCATCAGAATGAAATAAACATTGGTCTTTTCTTGATATTTTGGCTCTAATTTATTTTTAATTTTAGGGTGTTAGCTCAGTAACAATAGGATCTGTCAACTACATCTTCTGATTTACACACTGACTAATGAACCCAGCAGAAACTAGTAAATGCTATTTGTGGCATCAAACTTAGTTGCCTTGGTGGCCAAATTAGTGTGTTGGGTAGTTGGCAAATATATCTGAAAAGAGGCTATTGGTTTGCATGTCATTGTTATCCAGGTTTGGGGAAGAACACAGTATTATGCAATTAAAAAAAGGCCAATATACTATTTGATAGGTTTCACAGTGCATTGTAAATCTCCATGTATGGACAGAATATATTTCTTTACAGAATGATCTCTTTGAGGTATAACTTTATCCAGCCTGGTTTTTTACTTCCTTATACCTTTTTCCAAATATTACTGTATAGCTTCCTTGGCAGTGTAAAATCTCACCATGCCAATACAGCACTCTAAAATGAATGAAACTGAACCAAAGCAGAAAGAGGGAATGATGAAGAGAGATGGATAGTGTTATTAATCTCAGCCGTTATTATCATACTCATCTCTTTATTGACTATCTTTTTCCCCTATCTGAGTCGCTCCACAGACTGTGATCGAGATGAGTCCATGGGTGCGGAGGAAGGAAGATAATGATATGGGAGGATATTACAGATATTGAGTGTTCAATATGCGCAAATCCAGTCAGCAATCATTCATCTGAGGCATATTTCATATTCACCGTGACGCTTGTGCTGAAGTGGACCATGGCAGGAGGGAAAGGAGGAGGCTGGGGAGGAATTAAAAGAGTCCGAGGCAGAGAGCAGCCAGAGGGGCTTTGCATCTGAAGGGCAGGAGTGTTTTCATAAGCCTGTTGATTGTTTTTCCTTTGGGTCTGAATTCCCCTCCGGGGCAGTTCCCCGGTTTCCATGCCAAATGTAAATTGATTGTACTGTGGCCTGCATCTTTACTGCTCCATCCCACTCACAACAAGTGTGGCCTTTTAGAGGCCAGGGCTGACATGGAGTGCCTGAAATAACTCAGGGACCACCACCAAGCGCTAGACACGAAGACAGCTTGACTGAAAGGGTTAGTATGTATTTCTCTTTATAGTCGCTCTATAACCGTGTCTCCAGGTGGGCAATTCGTCATGTGCGCAGCTTGCTGCAGTACAAAAACCACGGGCGCAAACCAATATTTTGCACCTTTTTTATCTGATGACAACATACTGAAGCAGTCATGAAGGAAACGCATGACCGTAAAATCAGAGGTATTTTAAAAGTCATGTTTCAAAGCCTTGTTGCTTTCTCAATGAGCACCATTGGGAAGTCGTGTGGGGATGCAGCAGGTCACATGGCGATGCTCTCCGCCTTTATCTCCGTGAAAAATCAATTGGGTGAAGAGGTGGGGGGAAGGGTTCGTCCCACTGTGAGTTCACATTTCAACAATATTCAACACAGAAACACTCGTTTAAAGATAGTAGTCATGTTAATGCGATCAGTTAAGATTATCCCCCTTTTGGAGGTTGTTATGTACAGTCTTGAAACACAGAAGGTTCTAATACTTCAAATAAATTAGGGGCATTCTCTCTTTCGTTAATTCAACCCAAAGTTTCATCTTCATCCGAGTGATGCAAGCAATCTAATAGCCAGCGTGGAGATCGGAAAAGATGGTATTTTCATTCCTGTGCAAACAATGTGACTTTTAAATAACCTATTCCCACTAGAGAATAACTACCTGCAAAACATATGGATTTTGCCTCCAAAAATTGCCTTGTGCACGTAAAATGTCAATCTTGTTTCGACAACCTGTGCCCACAGCAGATAGATATCGGCCTGCAAGGAAATAACTGCGTGCAACAAAATATGGATCTGGTTCCAACAAAAGAATAGCTTTTTTTCCACAAGATTGCACCCACAACGTAATATCTTGTTCCAACAAAGCACCCTATATTTGAATCTCGCAAAACAAATAACTTGTTTGAATCTTGTTCACACAAAATCTCTCATCTCCACATAACAAAGTCCACATGATAAAGTGTAGTTTCTTTATTTCTTGGAAAGAAAACAGACTTCCCATCTCCATGTTGTTACTTCTGCTTAAACCTGTTTTTCAAACCTTGTTCGCCTGTCCCGGTCATATCAAATGGTCCTTTAAAGCATTTTGAGGGAAGTGTAAACTGACAAGGCATGATGGATTATGAACGTCTCTTCCTCACCCCCACACACACACACGCACTTCTTCTCTCTGTGTGTGCTTTACACTCCTTCCTAATCATGCTAACGCCAACACATCAAAGCCCACTAAGGCGTAACAGTGCATAGAGAATAGCAGCTCTTTGTTGATCAAAATCTCTCCTTTTTTTTTTTCTATCTGTTCAGAGACGTCAAGCTATGCTTCACACAAATGTCGCAGCGGGCGTGCGGCCCTCTGTCCCCGAGGAGGACAAGTGCTGTAATTAGCATGGGAGAGAAAGAGAAGGGAGGAAATCTTGTCATCTCCTGCTCTGCCGCACTGTTCCTCTCCTTATCTCTCTTCTTTCCACAGGATTACTTTCTACTATTTTATCTCCTCTTCAAGCAACTCAGTCGAGTCACTTGTGCAGTTTCGATGAAAGGGTGAGGGAGAGAGGGAGAGAGGGAGAGAGGGAGAGAGGGTAGCAGATGAGAGAGGCGATAAGTTGATACAGTCTGAGACGGGGCCGTGATGGAGATCACTGACCTCTGGCCATGTCGGGCCGTTCCCATGGGAGAGCAGATACCATTACGTGCGTATGTGCCTGCACATTACCCCTCTAATGCCCCGTGGACACAAACTAGTGGGTCAGCATTGGATAGGAGCTAGCAAAAGTCATAAAACCACAATTATAAAAGTAGTTAGCAGCTCCGCATGATATGGTCAATTAAGATTCAGCTCAGCAATTTCCCCCCGTACAGCTGCGGTATACGATGACGATGATATGATGAATTACTTAGAGTTACAGCATGCCGATGCTATATATTGATGTAGACGTGAGTTGTGTGTTTGTGTGTGTGTGTGTTTTAAGACTCTGCTCTCTCTTTTAGCAACTGCATCCATTCTCTCCGGGAAACGTGTCCATCAAAACTGGGCGAAAACTCAAAGGAAATCCTTATTCATAGTTCAAACCTAATCTCGCCATAAACATCATTATCAGCGTCGCATACGCAAAAAGAAAACTTTCCGTTTTCTTATCTACACACGTCGGGTGGGGGTGGGGGTGGGGTGGGCGGTTGAGACGAGCCCATTGTACATTCACGGACGGCGCTCTTTTCTTGTCGCTGAGCATTTGTCGTTAGAATGTGCGAGAAACCGATGACGGGGACGTGGGGATTGTGTTATCACATTTCAAGTCTTCATTTCCTTCTCCAGGGCTGTATGATTCTCACTTTTGTTGTTTTGAGTTTGAAATATGATCCGAGAGTCTGACACGCAATGGCGGTAATGAATAGCTCCCTCCTGATATGCTGATGGTTGCAAATAAAGAAACAAAGATAGAGGAAGGAAGCTAGGAGGGGATTACAAATGAAAGGAATTGAAGGAACTAGGCAACTATACTGGCATCCTGCATCCCCAAGGGCCTTAAAAGGTCCCATGAAAGTATAATTTAAGTAAAATAGATCCATTATCAGCTAGTGTAAAGCGTCTTTACGCACTCATTATTTTAGTTTATACATGATGACATGACAAAGTTGTGTATGAATGATGTAATCGGCTATTTACACTGTTCTTGAAGGTATCCTGAAGATTTTTGGACTACTAGTAGTGCTATAGAGCAGATATCTTCAACAGGGGGTCCAGGGCTACCTAGGCGGTCCTCAGAGTTACTGCAGGGGGGGGCCACCAGAATATTGTTAATATTTTGAAAGTTTTTTCAGTACAGAAAAATACTTTGCACACCTATAATGTGAGACAGGTGCGTCGGAGGGGGATAAGTAAGTCAAAAGTTGCAGAGAAACTCCCACACACATGCAAAAAATAAATGAAATAGTAATAGTACGTTTAGGCCATCATCTGGCAACATGAATGAAGGGAGTTTCTCTGCAACTTTTGAAAGTGTGTAAAACAATAAAAACGTCTTAACATGAATCCTACATATTATTAGCAAATATAAATCCGCCTATTTGTGTCAAAAACACATTGATAATAGGCTTTCTGGCCTATAGGTAAGGTCCACAGATCCAGTTCATCCTGAGGATTCCCTGTGCCTTATGTATGTTTAACATTAAAACATGATTTATAAAATCATGCCAACAATTATTATTTTAATAGCTTAGTATTCTATGGACTAAAAATGTATGTATAAAGGCTTTACCCTACACTTTATTTGTAGGCCCAGTTTAAAGCAACTAAATGCAACTTAGTTTTACAGAATATATGTAGTGGGGGGGGGGGTCCCTGCTCCGTTTCAGTGAAGGGGTCTTTGGCTATTAAAAAACGTTAAAGACCCCTGCTATAGAGCAATGGTTTTAGCAATTAGCATCACCTCCTATTGTTTGAATTTTTCGCACACCCATGAGGACAAACTAAGATGCCATACACATTGTCCCTCATTTATGAAACGTGCGTACGACCTAAAACAGGCGTAGGACGGGCGTACGCCGATTCCTACGCAAAGCTCGGCATTTATCAATTTGAACGTGAGCGTAGGAAATAAAATCTCACGTCTGGTCTGAACTCGTGTACGCAAGTTTTGGAGTCAGTGTGGACTTGCGGTGCAGCATATAATCAGTTTAACAGGAGAAGGAGAAGTCATCAGTTGATCTCTTATCAGCAATGGCAGATCTGGCTCTTTTAGAAGACCTCTATGCACCGGTCTGCAACATTGTTTTAGCCTGTGTGGTTCTGCACAACATCGCGCAGGAAAACACGGTGCCATAAATGTAGCGATGGAGCCAGATGACCCGATGCCCAGAGAGCAGTGTCCAGCACAGCCCCAACTGGGGGCTATACGAAGGAGACAGGATATTATTCCTCGCTTTTAAAAGGTAGCCTATAGTGTTATGTTTGGCAATGATATTCTATACAGGAAACATGACGATGCACAACATTTTTATTTATTCTTCAGGTTTTTGTTTCTCTTTCAAGTGAATGATTTATTTCTGCCATTGACCGAGTTATTTCGGCTTGGCTTCGGAGAGAGGGTCGAGGTGGTGGTCCAGCACGGGGGGGGGGGAGGACACGCAAGCTGTTGCCTCGTTCTGACTCATGAAAAAAAAAACACGAGTAAAATAAAAGACACTGCATAAACTCCGGACCGCTACCGTGTGTTTATTTAAATATAAGTACACCTAGTAGGCCTAAGATATTGCAATATAAGCCTGTATTACTATTAGGACTATATATGTCAAGCATGTATAAATTAAATAATGTTGGAGTCCGATTAAGTGTTACTCATCAAGATCATTTGTTTTCTACAGCCTTCAATAACAGTTTCAGGCTGCCAAAAAGTACACACATTAGTGCAAATGAAGCTGAGATATCAGGGTTTCAGTCTCCACCTCTGAAAAGTGCCGCTTCTCAGCCGGATTACGTCTCGCCATGTCGTAAATTGTAGGGGCGAGGCCTCAAAACCGAGAATATATTGGGGCGTGATATTTAAATTACGATTGTTTCCAGCCGCTGCATTTATCAAAGTACGACCATTCTTACGCTCTGATTGGTGTGATACGAACGTTTCATGAATCACACGTGAAGCCTGTCGTAAGACGATTTCTGCGCTCATATCTGCGCTGGTTTCTACGTTAGGTTGATAAATGAGGGCCAATGTCCCTATCTAAATAAACCTTTAATAATAATAATAATAATAATAATTCTGGCCAGTGTTTGTATTTAAAGCTATAGTGTGTAGTTTCTGTCGCCCCCCATGAGGAATTCTAAGTAATGACAACAACATTGTCGGCGCGTCCACATGATACAAGCCTGTAGTCATTAGTTGTTTGTAATAATCAGCTTAAGTATGCAGTGCACAGATCATATGAAGCAGAGATAACTAAGGATGGTAAGTTTCTGTATGGGAGGGGCGGGGTCATTGGAACTGTTCTGCGCTGAAGTGGTGCAAAGGCTCATGGGAAAAAAACATGTTCTACACGGTTTCTGTCCTAGTTAAAGTGTGTTTTAATAATGTTCTGTTAATGTTTTGGGTGTGCATTTATGTTATCTTGGTTTTAGTTTTGTATGGTTGATTTAGTCTTCATGTCTGTCTACATTTATTGTTGCACCATGACTGAGACCTGGGGGGGGCGGAATGATGGGGTCTGGGCAGTGAGGAAAACCAACAGCAAATATACCTGCAGAGTACAAAGGAAAATACAATCTGAGAATTGTTATTCTTTCTGTTTTACTGGAACTAATGTACTGAGTACATAGTTCTTAAAATCAGGCTGTCATAAAGTAAAACGCATGTTTAGAACATATCTACTATCCTGTGACTTATTTAAATGTTTTTTTTAACTGGTTTAGTAAATTGGGTGTTTTGTTTTCTCAACCATAATATACATTTATGTTTATCAAATTGTCTGAAATAACAGGAACATGCTAGCCTGGGTAAACCCTGACGAACCTCCGGCAAATTTGAGATTTGCTCAGCAAGTCAGTCTGGCCGAGAGCCCAAACCCATTTCCAATGTCCCCAAAATCGAGGCACCAATCACAACCGTTGAGGCGGGCTTTATGCTGCAGACGATAAGCGCTTAGCGACGGCGAAACAGCTTTTGTTTCCCCCCCTCCCCCTCCCTAAAAAAAAAAAAATAACAAAACCAAAAATACGGTTCGTTGGGATTGGTTCAAAAACTCGCGAGAAAGCATTTGCGTCACGTGTAGGTGAACCCTTTGGAAATGGGCTGTCAATGAACCTTTCCCAGACCCACTCTCAGTTACAACTGAGAAGGGTCTGGTGTCAACCAGGCTAGGAACATGCTTAGATTCCTGTCGAATAAGGTAACACAGACCCATTGCCTTTACTGTATGCGGACCGATCATGCTTACTGCCGTGTAAAGTACACCCCCTCCCCCCAACCCAACCCCCAAAGGCCTACACTGAGCAGGAAAAAACCCTGTACAGGGTACAGTGCAAACGGGGGAAAAGGGGTGCAAGGGTTTCAGTAGGGGACCCGAGGCCCTGTAACAGCTTGATCTGGCCATGGTGGGATCACTATACACTGTAGAATCATTCATAGACTAAGAATTGGGGCTCTAAAACTCATATTGACATATATCTTGAGAATTTTACATTTGCACTTTGAATTACCATACATATGGAAACAACATTCTGTTGATAATGTATTCCTCAGAACTTGGGAAATGTCTGAATACTGTCTTGGAGCAAAATGAGATGCTAATGCGTTGTGATTTGTAGCCCAGGGATTCTGCAGAGCATCAGAGCACTTTGTTTAGAGAAGATGCCCGAAACATCTTTTCCTCTAAGAAATACTGCTTCATATTGCAATTTAAACACTGCAGCAGTCGATACTGCTATTTAGACATTTCCTCAATTAACTGTGCAGCCCTGTGCAGTTTTTTTTGTGAGGCTATTACGGTGCTGCTTCTCAAGTATATACACTTTGTCTCTGGATACAGGCGAGAATTGCTAAATTGATGCCCCGGACGGTCAAAGTGAATCAGGTGAAAACAAAGTGCTGCAGCAGAAATTCTCCTCACTTTGGTTCGATGTTGGTAATGTTGGAGGAAGGCTTTTTTTCTTTCTTTCTGCTAAACTACTCTTCCATTTTGTCTCCTCAAACGTGATCCGTCTGCACTCCTCGTCTTCTGTTTGTGCATCAGCTTCTATCTCTTTTTGCTGGCTGCGAAGTCATCTAAACAAAGATCAATAGTATTCATCAAAGTTCTCTTTCTCTCTCTCACACACACGCACGCACGCACACATACACACACACACACACTGAGCACTGAAGGCAGTCTGTCTCGCTGACCCTCTCTGCTTACAGACTGGGATTCATAGAGCAGGCAGGAATAAAGCTGCCAGTGTACCACAACTGTACTACACACACACACACACGCACACGCGCACACACACACACACACACACACACACACACACACACACACACACACACACACACACACTTCACCTGAGTCTCTGTAAAAGCCAACAAGGCGAGGCCCTTCTTTAAAACCTTGACAATGCTGACAGTTTATGAGGCAGGTTCATCCTTTCCACTGAGGCCGGTGGCACATTAACTTTCCATAATGTCATTTATGAGAAGTCGGAGCAGCAGAGGGGGGGACCGGGCCTTCGCCGTGACCACCTGTACACAATGCGACACGAAAAAGACCAGAGGAAACGCTTCTTTACCCAGGGAACCTACTGAGAACACATGATCTTTTTCAACAAACATAAAAAAAAAAGCCCTGCTTCATATTCATGCAGCTCCACACATTCATACCTGGAAAAGGGCTCAGAACAACTACTGAGCAGCTCTGAAGGGGGGATCGGGGTAAATGTATTCACGGTACATAAAATAACCTCTTGGAAATAATGGGGTGAATATGGTTTGGTTGGGATAAGAAGTGCATCGTAATCATCATCATCACCAGGAGACCTTCATTAAAACTTGAATGATCTGAAGAAATCTGAATCAGAAAAGGGTTTATTGCCACAGTAAGTTATACCTACGTGGAATTTGCCTTGGTGATTGGTGCATCCATAAACACATTAAAACATGAATAAGAAATGGACAATAAATACAGAAACAGAAACGGATCAAATCAGACAGTATGGCAGAGAAAGACTGATTAGTGACGGACAGTAAAAGACCTGTCTGGATTGACGCCAATTACCGGATAATCGGCCCCGCCTGAGGTTTCGCCGGATGTCCCTCGCCTTGCAAAACTCCCTTCGTTTCGGGAAACAACAACAAACTTCGAGCTAGCGAGCTACACGCTGAAAATGGCAAGTTCTGAAGACAATTTGGATCGTGCAACAAGGCAGGCCTGCTTGGTTCTTTCAGGGAACGATTGTAAAGATTTACAAAGAATATGTTTACGGCATTTACTCTCTGAAAGCTGCTGAAAGCTCTGGGCTTCCCTGCCAGGGCCAAAACACACACACACACACACACACACACCGAGACATATACACACAATGTGATGCTATTTGCTGCAGGGTTTCTGTTCGATTCCCAGTACCAATTAATGCTAATAATGCTAATAATAAGAAGAATGTAATCATTTGCTCCATTGCGGTATTTCCTTTTCAGCAAAGTCATAGACGTATATATATATACGAGAGTCGGTGTTGCCTACCAAAAATCTGATGGGAGTGTGGCTGTTATTGTACTCTAGGCATTTCAGAGATGGTTGTCTGTAAAAGCTGCAGTAAAGCCCTGAGGCCTCACCTAGCCTAAAGGAGCTGTTAACAGGCAATTTCACAAGAATTTCAAGAGCGGGCTTTAATGGAGAGTTTTAGTGCCCTGTGAAGGTCTAACTGAAGACCGGGATAAAAATCTGGGAGGAAGCACAAAATCCCGGGGCAAAAAAAACCCCTTTCTGATGGAAAATGTTCAAAATGAAAAGCACTAATTATTAGAGTTAAATATTGCTTCTGCCTTGCATTTAAATAACTACACTGGTAGAGTCTAACTGAAGTCGATTCTCAACCCAAAGTTTGGCGGTTTCCTCAAACCCAACCCTGACTGCATAACATATATACCCAGGGTGCGATATGCTGGGGGTGGGGGTTGGGGGGAGGCGTGGGATTTCCCCCTTTCTGGTCTACATATCCTTGCTTCTTCTGAATTATTTTTATCCCCAGTGGGGACAAAATGTATCCCCCCCTCCCAAAGTGATCATCTATTTCACCAATAGCCTAGACCATATATTAATTATATATCTACAATAGAAATATTTTAAACTAAGTACAGCACTGTAACGTGAACAGTCTTTAGTGCCATAGAAGGATAAAATCCGAGCAGCAGTTGCTGGTTGTATTTAGCCGCTCCAGAGCTCCAGGACTCCGGCTACCAGCAGCAGTTTTTTAGCCGCCAACAGGTGACTGTAAGTCGGGTACAGGCACCGCCAGGTGACGGTCCTTTCAGGACCCATAAGCGAACTAAGCGGCTGCTTAGGGCCCCGTGGCTACCAGAGGGCCCCCAGCAGCGCTTGAAATGTCCCACAATAGAACTCATAACAGAGCTGGTCTATTTAAAGATAGTGTTGCTGCTAATAGGTCTCACATTAGTCTTTAAATGTGTATTTGTACATTTATGAGTGCTTAAACTAATATTTACAATACACAAGTTGGTTAAGTGCCAAGTGCAGTGGCAACATGTTACAATGTGGAGAGTGCCCAAACCAAATCCTGCTTAGGGCCCCCAAAAGTCTAGGGCCGCCCCTGGCTGGGGTAGTGGAGTTTAGCCAGAAAAAGTGAGCGCCATGCGGCGATGATAGTTAAGTTTAGGAAGCAAAACGACTCGTCAAGTTCAGGATAAAGATGGTGGTTTGGATTAAAACCCTCCCGAGGAACGAGCGAGCGTTTCCTGGGTGAAAGTATTTTGTTTTCCGGCTTGAAAGCGCTGTGTTTTATGTTGACACCACGTCGTGCTATCTCATTTTGAGGTTATTTTCCACTGGATATTGGAGTGCATAAATAATTATTTTGGCATGGCCGGCCGAGTGGCTCTATATCCATGGTGGTATTTGGAGGGGGATTTCATTCTTCCGTGTTTGTGTTTTTTGTTGTGCATGATCAAAAAAGATGAGCTTGCGCTTACGCACTCTCAGGTACCGAAATTTGGCACAGTTAGATTTTTCGCGAACCAATACTCATAGTACCGACGTGTTTCGGTCGGTACCGGTAAAAGTACCGGGTTCGGTACCCAACCCTATTCACTATCAACAGGCTCTTTGATCCAGCATCTTGCTCACGAACAATTAATAAACCATACTGGCACAGCATACTTTAGCCCGTTAACTACAAACAGTTTCATTTTATTTCAGTAGTCTTTGCAGACATTGCATCACCTTTTAGTTTCAATGTCATGTTTTCACAGTGTGGGGAGGTAGTTGAGAGCAGGGCCTGTCCTTTAACTGATCCTGTCCGTGACATCTAGTAATTATTTGTTTAACCACCTGGATCCGATTTTCTGACAAAGTAGCCTCTGAATGGATTGCTTTTCAGCAGCCCAGTACCAACTCTCTGACTCTGGTGTGTCCTCGAATGCACCATCTGCCTGTAAAGAAAATTCCCAAACCCTCCCTCTCACAGCTGCACAACCACGAGATGCACCATAATGCAACTTTGATAAAAAAAAAAAAAAAGAAAAATGTAAATGAAAGGTTTAAACACGGGCTCGCAGCTGACTGCTGATGCAGAACTATGCACGCATAAACACACTTACCACATAAACAACTCTTCTGTGGTCACTTCAGGGTTGATCTGCAGGACATCTGACACGGGGGCGGGGGGGAGCCTGATTCTCCCTGTCCCACGCTCACATTAAACCTGTAACCTGAGCCCAGCGTCATGCCTGCTTCCCAGGGGAAGGCTAGCCTGCCTGGGACTGCCCCACAACACCTGTGATAAACATTTACGCTGATTTCCCTGTCATTCTGACCTTCAAACGCATTCTCATGTAATTCCTAATATTATTTTGCTTTTGACATTTGTACTCTGTGCACTATTTTGGTTTTTCTTTCTATCTTTAAAAGTAATTGGATAATGCAAACTATGCATTGGGAAGTGCCCAGATTAGGCCCTCTGAGTTTTTTTTTTTTCTATTCTTTCCATCACATATTTGATTGATTATGTGCATATCAATCTGTATTATGTGCATGTGTGTAAACCAAGAAAATACAATAATAAAAATAAAAATGAATGGGTGCGTATGATATTGTACGAAAATGCGCAACAATGTGTACGATATCAGCGAGTGCCGGCTAGTCGTGTAAAGACCAGTCACATGTCAGTTAGTGTGTCTTTACAGTTAAATTTAGCCGAGAAAATGTGACTGTGAGTCGGTTAGAAAGCACCCTAAATGGACTGTATTTATATAGCGCGTTTGTAGTCTTAACAACTACTCAAAGAGCTTTTACACAGTACAGGAACCATTCACACACATTCACACACTGGAGCCGAGGCTGGTGTGCAAGGTGCCACCTGCTCATCAGATGAACATTCACACACCAATGGCGCAGCTATCGGGAGTAGTCTCGCATTGCCAGACATTCCTCCACAGCGCTGCGGAGGAGGGTCTGGCCACATGGCATTCCGGGATGGGAGAAAAACATGCTTTAGATTATAGGCAGTTCTTGAAACCAATCGCAATTGTCTTGGGTGGCGCTAAGCGACCGCACGGAGCAACGGCGCCTCTGCAAAATAGCCTCGGGAAGGAACTTTTTGGTGAAACGTGAACGTTCAGAAGTTATTTCGGTCATGCAACGGAAAACTCTGAAAGGAAGGATATCCAGCGGCACCAGAGTAATCCCGGAAGTGGAACGTCGTGGATATCAACTAAACTGCGTAGCAATTTGGGGTCCAGTGTCTCGTCCAAGGACACTTTGACTTGGGACTGCAGCACCAGGGATTGAACCACCAACATTGCAATTGCTAGACAACGTCTCTACTACCTGAGCCACAGGTGCCTTCAGGCCCTGACGCCTTTGGCGGCCGTTGCCGTTAAGTTTAGCTGACAGAAGGGGACTTTTTAGGCAGCAAAACAAGTAGTTAAAAAAGATCGTGGTTTGGGGTAAAACACCAGTTCCCTTCAAGTAGTACCCGCGGGACACAAACCCTCGTTTCCTGGATGAAAGTCTTGTGTTGTGACCTTAACTTCTTCTGGACACGAACGCTGCTCTCCTACTTAAAAGCCCCGTGTTTTATGAACCACCCCATCCTACCCACGCAGCGCTTTGCTCTATTGAACATCAGCAGTCATTGTGGAACACGTGGATTCCAGTGGATTATTTTTCGTTGCTATACGCGAATGAACGGTTCATGAGAACAGCCTGTACCTTAAGAAGTGTGCTGTGAAAAACAGGACAGAAGAAGAAACTCATTGTAAATATATCCCAATTATCTGTGACATGTGTGTACTTGTGCTGCTGTTCATCTGAAGACCACATATTATGTGCCTCTATACGCATGTGTGCATTACGCCACTTGTGCATAGACACCAGTGTGTGTCTGAGCGTGTGTATGTGTGTGCCAGTGCATCTCAAAGAGAAAAGGAGGCGTGTAATTATAATGTAGCGCCACAGACAAGATAATGACAAACTGCTCTGACTTTCCCTCAGAGCAGTCAAAGTTTCTCTCTGCTCCCATGTGCTTGTGCACTTTACCCAGAAGAGAAGAGAGAGAAGTTAAACAAGGAGAAGGAAAAGCGAAAAAAGTGACTAAGGTTTCCACTTATTACTTGGCAACTGATCTCTCCGTTTTTAAACCTGTGTCCGGAAGGTTTTACAGAGTGCTCTCAAAAGACAGCAAGAAAGAATTTGCTACAATTTTTAAGGCTTTTTTTTTTTTTACCTAGAAATGACATACTGTGATGTCTGTCAGGGGCGGGGCTAGAAGGGGGGCACGGGGTGGCACCCCTCCCCCCCTCCCCGAAAGATGATGGTGCCCCATCAATCCATTGGGCTAGAGTGCTGTCAATCTTACAATTGTGATTTCCATTGGATCAGAGTACTGTCACTTGGCTGCATGTTCTGCCAATCTTCCCAGCCCTTGCCACATGACCAATTCATGTTTCCATTTAATTAATGTTTAAGTTGTTTTTATTTAAATGGCAGACTGAGTCTATAGAAAATGTGTATTGTATTCTGATACAATTTGTTTAAAATGAAAACAAATGAAACTAATAATGAATGTGATGTTTTATTTAGCAGAATTGCATTATGTTGTTCTATCCAATATTTCCTATATTTCTAAGCTGATTTTTTTATGCTGTGTTCTATTAAAATGCCCCGCCCCCCCCCCTGACTGATTATTGGTCCCTTTGTGCAACCCCACTTAAATCCCTTTCTCTTCATTCACCTCCTGTCTCCAGCCATGCTCACATGCAGCCTCCTAAGATAGACAGAGACAAAAAGAATAAAGCCTCCTCTAAATCTCTTTGTCTTTAAACCCAGAATGACTTATCCAGTTCCCCCACACACACACACACACACACATACTAATACACACACTTCAACCTGTATCCACAGCCTATATAGTTGCACTCTGGTCTGATGGTTTTACAGCAGAGCAGTGCTCAGACAGCTGCGTGGCTTCTTTGCTGTGGGTGAAAGATGCCACGTGGCTGCCGCTGTGTTCCGCCATTATCTGGCCCAGGGTGCCAGTTCAAGGGAGGATGGGAGGGGAAGGGTGGGAAAACACACACACACACACACACACACACACACACACACACACACACACACACACACACACACAACTAATCCAATGGATTGTGGTGTTAACAGGACATCTGCAGCTGGTGAAACAATCCAGACAGGTATGATCCAGTGGCACAGACACTCGCAGACACTTTCCTCTCTTCACTGAGTACATTCATTTATGAAACACCACGGGTTCCCCCAGTGTATTGCAAGCCTTGTGGCCCACCGTTTCTTTTAAGATGATGATGACTTTCCCTCCTTTAAATTTCAAACTAAGTTGTATTTCTTTTCTTTTTTGGGATAAGGTTATGCAAAAGTCAAAGTTTCTGTCAATCAATCAATCAGTCAATCAATAAATCTTCCCTTGTGTCCGCGTGATCACAAGTTCTGGGTAATGACTGAAAGAATGAGACCATGGATGATACTTTTGGGTGGGGGCTGTTAGAAAAGTTATGCTTGCTATAGTCTTTGCTTCATTTTAGTGTTAAACTATTTGCATGAGAAACTGTGCATCCATTTGTGTGTCTCATGTGATAATCATGATTGTTACTGACCTTGGGGAAAGGACAGGAAACCCCTGAGAACAGGGCAGGGCAGGGCAGGCGGAGGAGACGTCAAGCCTGACCAGAGATAAGAAAGCTTCTCTGTGTGTGATATTTCTCCCTTTTCCCTATAAAAAGCTACCATTAAAGACTATCGAGAGTCATTTTCTGTACACTTCTTATGCTGAAGTGCTGTAATCTGACTCTACTTGCTGCAAGTAAATGAACTTTTAAGAGAACTCCAGTGATTTTGTCCATTCTTTGATAAATAACAGGGCCCTAATACAGTTTTTTTCGATTGCTAAACGACAGTGGGCACAACTGGAGTCACATGTGCAAAACTCTAACTACAGTCTGCACAGCAGCAGTTCATGTGGACCAAACTCTAGTTCATTTTTCATTGCTTGAACACAGTTTTCAAAACTCTACACACTTATCCCAGGACTTTAACCACAACGTGCACAACACTGTAGATTTACAGCACTTTGTTCAAATGCTAACACACTGCTGTCAAAACTGTTAACCACACATTCAAAACAGAATAGATTTCAGTCTGGTGCCTATCAAACACTGCTGATTGCAATTTTAGCTGAAAGCCTAAGCAGGTGTCTTGTTTTAGACTAGTTAGTGAACATATACGGTATTTATACAGAGAAAGACCAGAAAGTCTTTTTTTGTATACAAACACCAAATAAGAATGAAACAATTCTACACTGTACCGTTTGAGAGAAACGGGTAAAAGAGCAAAGATACCAATATTTCCAGGTAAGATGTCTGAGGTTATGTACGCAGCTATAAAAAAAAGTGAAAATACTAAATCTTTACAATAGTCAAACTGTGTTCTTACTGTTTTTCAGAAAGTAATGGAGGTGAAAGAAAGATGATGCAGACATCCAATGTGATGAAGAAAACTTGCCACATGATGCTGGAGAGAGGCAGGATTAGTCACACTATTCTTTGTTACTGTTATGTACCTTTAGTTTTTTTCCCCAGTAATTCCATAAATTACTAGAGACAAAATACTTTATTGAAGAAAACTGCTGATTTTCATTCCTTCTTGTTTACCTTACGTAAAATTGGTATGCTATACAATCTATATTTTTCCTTAAATAAACTATTGAGTAGTGTCAAGTCACTCAAATTGTTCAAACTGTAAAGATGAGAAAGTTTGTAATTTCTGTATTGGTGTTTGATGCTAGTGTTTTTACCCTCAGTGTGTTCTGAGTGACAGTGTGTGTTATCTCAGTGAGGCCTGTGCATACTGTTTGAGACGTGTGTTAAGAGTTGTGTTGCTTTGAATGAGTTTTGCAGGTGATGTGAACTGTTTAGCTCAGGTGACTGTAGGTAGTGCAGACTGTAGTTTGAGTTTTGCACATGTGACTCCAGTTGTGCCCACTGTCGTTTAGCAATCGAAAAAAACTGTAAGCATGTTTTGTTTTAGTGGCTCTTCCGCAGTGTAACATGTCGCCACTTCACTTATCACTGCACCAACGTGTGTATATTAGACCAGCAGATATAGTAGAAAGAGATGCACTGCAAGCTAGCACATCAACTTATCATTCCTGTTATTAGCTGTCATCAAACTCGGAGAGGAGGGAACACAAGTTTACTTGAGTTTTCCCCTGACAGTGTTTGTCCTGCCCACCATGCTGACACATCCAAATCTGTCTATCAAAAAAAGTTTTTGTCAAATCGGGGTAGACACACCTGATTCTATCTACCTACCTCTTAAAAATGAAATTAGTTTGAATTAAAACCACGTCGAGATGGAAAAGTATGAAAACGTACTGTACATAAACGTGAATAAAATGTAGATCAGAGTGAAAAGAGATGAAGGAGAAACGAATCAAATCTTACCACTAAGTAGGCTCATTTCCAAAAAAAAATCTTCCAGATTTTAAATCTAACTCTTACGGAAACTTTAAACCCAAACGCAAAAGATCACCATCAAAGTCTTTTACTTTAGAGGATTGATTTTTCCCGGGTTCTCTATCCCTGAGGGGACATTTCATCCCCTAAAATACAGATACATGACAACAGACACAAACACACACACACACACACACACACACACACACAGACAGACAGACAGCCGTTGGACACATACTTCCCATTACACTGACCCTCCATTAGTGCTGAGGTTGACTTTGAGTCATTCATCCACAGTTCCAGCCCCAGATCTGCACATCCTTTTCATCATCCTCAGTTCTGAACTCTGAATCAGCGTCTAACTGTGAGCCAGGCTTTGGCTCGGTCATACATAATGAGGAGGAAAGAGTATTACTGTGTAAGGAAACTAGTTTGATGGTATCTGACCATGTTTGTGGCCACATCCAATCATTCCCTCTGGGGGTTTTATTGCATTTGGCAAATCAACTCACTCACACAATTTGAATTCAGATTAATGAAACCAGTGTAGGCCCCAAGGACGCAGAGTTCAGTCCAGAGCTGTAATGTAGTGCAAACACACCGTAGGGTAAAAATAGCAGAGACGAGGATCACTGTGAGCTTTTAGAAGCCTCAAAGACACCTTGTTGCTGCCTGTCTGCTGTACCCGCAGCCCTCGGTGAGTGGGAAGTTAAGCCTTGGATTTAAAGACCTGACTCCAAAATGTTGTTTTTCCTCCCGATTTATTCAATGTGACTGTATTTGTAAGGATGCCACAGAACGCGTGTTAATTGAATGTAAAACATTCTAAACGGAGAGAAAAAACAGAGAGGGAAAGGTGGATGACAGAACTGAAGTCTACAAACACGACGTTCCACTTCGTTTCAGTCGGAAATTCCGCTGGTTTTTACTCATTGCATTACATTACGTGTCATTTAGCTGACGCTTTTATCCAAAACAACTTACAAATGGCTACATATGTCAGAGGAGCAACTAGGGGTTAAGTGCCTTGCTCAGGGACACATTGGTTGATGTATCGCAGTGGGAATTGAACCCAAATCTCCCACGCCAAAGGAATGTGTCATAGCCACTGCGCCATCATTTCAGCCAGATGTCCTGTTGACTCCCTCTTTCTTTGTGTTGGTATTCTAACCTCCGGTGGATTTGTGAGGACTATGGTTAACTGCTCCTCAGATCTCTGCAGGGTAAATCCAGACAGCTAGCTAGACTATCGGTCCAGTCTGAGTTTTCTGTTGCACAACTTAAACAACTTTTGAACGTACACAAGTTCCTTCCCGAGGCTATTTTGCAGAGGAACTGCAGCTTTTCCCGGTGCTTAGCGCCGCCCATGACGATTGTGATTGGTTTAAAGAAATGCCAATAAACCGGAGCACGTTTTCCTCCTATCCCGGAATGCTGCCAGACCCTCCTCCGCTGCGCCGTGGAGAAAGGTCTGGCAAAGTGAGACTAGGGACAAGAGTTTTACTTGGCTATTCACAATAGCTTTGAAAGGTGTTTATCAGATGAAGTATAGCTAATATTGATTATATACAGTATGTCAGCAAAGAAAGGAGTCCATACTGTCCTTTTTGTTTTTGCTGATAAACTAGCCTGGTCACACAGAATTCCGAACTGTTAACAGCGCATTACGTGGTGGTGGCACAGAATGTGTGAAAAATCTGTGTGGCCACCCACGACCTTTTCCTTAACTTAAGGGGCTGTGTTCATTTCACGGAATTCTGTGAGATCAGGTTGTGATAAACATAACAATAGGTACCTCTAATATACGAGCTTGGTCTGAACTTGGAAAAAAATGCTTTTAGTTTTAGTGCACCCAACTCCTGGACCAAATTACAGAACGTTCTTAAATTCAACTCAATTGTGCCTTTTGGACAATTTAGAAATCTGGTTTAAAACCTGCAAACTCCTACTTGTAACTGCTTTACATAATTGCATTGTCTTTTGCATCCCTATTGTCCTAATGTATTTATCACATCATTTTCCAATTGTGGAGGTTTTATTGTCTCTCTATATTTCTTAAGACTGTACTTTCTGTGTTGTCGTTCTGTATTTGTCTTTGTAATCTGACTCGATGACGTTGAAAATGAGGGGTTGCCCCTCAATGATCTCTCGAGGATAAACCAAGGCTGAATGAAGAGGTTGAATATTCTAACCCTGTGTTTTTGCATGCAGTAGGTGCATCGTTTGAAGGCGGCACATTATGTGTATTATGTGTTTATCGGCCATATTTGACTCCTATTTATAAATCTGCAGAGGTTATGTGCAGCTGGAGGTCTAGGGATGTACTGCAGTGCTGTCCTATGAGCTGTGCTTATTCTATCCTTTATGCCAAGAAAGGCATTTGTCCCATGAATGTGGCCAAGCTGTTAACGGAATTACCTTTACAGATTCAATGACAAGGTGAGCCAGACCTCTGATCTGATAGCATAATGATTACACTGTATCATGCATGAATTTACACCTAGTGTTAACAAGCACTTCAATATCCAGATAAGATATCCAGATGTGTGATCCTACATGTACATTAAGTTAAAGAGACTGAAATCTTGTACTGTAGTTGTGGTTGTAATGCTAATTCAGTGTCTACTGTTTTTTGTATGTGTACATATATAATTCATGCTCCAGGCATCATAACAACTCAAATGTTCTGACCTTTAAGTTGATAGAATTTGCGTTTTTATTATATGTACTGATCCTAAAATCCTCAAGTGGACAACCCTATTCTGTGTGGTTATGGATGGAATGTTCTATTCTATTTTTGAACATATTCAGTGATAAGCACTGTCGCCTCACAAATAGAAGGCCCTGGGTTTGAACCACGGACTGTGAAAATAGTTGATGTACATCAGTGATGTCACACACACACACACACACACACACACACACACACACACACACACACACACACACACACACACACACACACACACACACACACACACACACACACACACACACACATATAGTGACAGCTCTCTCTTGACCACTGACTCCAAGTACCCTGCTAAAGTTTACTCTAGCTGCCCCCCACCCCCTCCACACACACACACAGAAATAAATCAATGAGCCTTTACATGAGTGAGAACGTGTGGAAAAATCCTCCACGGAACATTAACCTACGGTGAGTCCATGCACACCTGGTCCAATCTTAGCTGTCCAAAAAAACCACTTCACCCTTGTGTCGTCCCCCCCAAGTCAAAACTGAAATTGAACACTTGTTTAAACACTTTTCTGCACTTTAGTTTATTTATTTTTTACATTTTCTTCGTTTTTTTCCCCACTACCATCAGTATAATGTACACAACACTTACACCAAGTTATTACCACTAGTTTTACACTTTTTCGAAATCATGGTCAAGAAACCTCATTTATATGAAATTATATCTAATTTTTGTGTTTTCTCAAAGTTTTAGTTTCAGGATACTGTTTTGAAACCATTCAAACCAGGGTTTTTTAAATGCTATTGAAAAAAAAAAAAAAAAAAAACACCCAAAATCCAATAAAGTAGTGAACTGATCCTTCGTTTAACTTGCGAGGAGCGTTGTGTGGAACCATCCATGTCATTTTTGGACAGTTTGGATGAGAGAAACCCTTATTTCTGATGTAGAAACTCCAATTTGACCCCGGGGACAACGGGAGGGTTAAAGCCTCCCGTATACATTTAAAAGACGCACGGTGATAAATGGCCGATAGAGGAAAAGAAACCAATGGAGAAAATGTGAGAAAGCTCGAGACAGCGCAGGACAGAAGAGGTGTGAGGAAAGAGACGGACCGGCGTTAGTTGCAGACCAAAGAGGCAGACAGACAGTAGGTGATAGATAGTGAGGAGGACAGTGATGAGAGAACAGAAACTATGCAGTCCATCACTGTGATAGCATCGCCTCCAGCAGTGTCCTCCTGTCTCACTTCCTTTCAGCTACTGAACCACCACTAAAGAAAGATTTGTTCTTCTGTTTCTGCTATATATATATATATATATATATATATATATATATATATATACAGCCCCACCCCCCGGAGCCAGTGGTTTTACATGATGAGGCCCATAAACTATACATTGTGTATACTTTTCATCCTTGCCAACCCTTTTTAGAGCATTAAGTTGGTGAATTGATTCCCTGCTTTCAAGGCATCCATTGGTTTCACTTCACTTGCTTGTGATTTGTAATCCATCACAGCGAACATTAAGTCGCTTTTGCTTTTTGTCAGAATTACATTATCATTTCAAGCCGGGACTGCTTTGAAAACTCACGATGCATGCAAGGACACTCTGAGGTCTGTGGTGAAAAGCATCATTTTTTTTTAAAGGAAACTTGTTACTTGGGTTTTACAAAAACACCGCAGCGACAGACGGGACTGAACGGAGACACATTTATAAACCAGCCTGGTCACACAGAATTCCCTGAAATGATCACAAACTGTTAACAGCTCATTACGTGGTGGTGGCATAGAATGTGTGAAAATTCTGTGTGGCCACCACGGAAAACAGTGCCAATGTAAAGTCAATGAGAAGATGACGTAGCATTAAGAGCGACTACGGTAGCGTGTAGTATGTAAGGCCGAAATTCCGCGTAGGGAGGTTGGTTGGGGGGGTGGTGGATGGGTCAAACAACACAGGACTTTCACCCAGGAGACCGGGGATAGTTGCTTTCTTTTTTTCCTAAACCCAACCGTCCCGTTCTTCATGGAACTGTAAGCCCACCCACGACCTTCTCCTTAACCTAACGGGCCGTGTTTATTTAACGGAATACTTCTGTTGGCCCATCACAGAATGTTTTGCGATTCTGTGAAACTGCCACCGATTTTGAGGGGCCATGTTCATTTCACGGAAGTGAATGTGAGATCATGTTGAAAAAAGTGAGAAAAAAGCCATGGTATAGTATGTCGAAAGAATCTATACAGTGCGTGGGACACTTTAATTTAATATGTATTATGGTAATATAGGTCTTTACTTTAATCTTGCCTCGTGCAGCTTTAATAGTGACCATTAACAGAGGGTGTCTGGCCAGCTCAGCAGGCTAAGACCTCTGTCACCATGTCCATTACATTCTGCCATCCTCCCTGTCCATTTCCCACTGTAAACTGCCCAATAAAGCAGGAAAGCCATTAAAACCGCAACCCATAATATGCATTAATTTTATACCGGCAATCATAGCAGGTGTCATGTTCACAGATGGCTGCTATATGGTGAAGCTCTAAATTGTGGAATGCTAAATGGTGCGAGGCTTCACTGGCTGGAGCAGACTTTGACAGAGCAATAATAGTCTATTCACAGAGGCATGAGCAATACTACCTGCTTAACACTTTATTTAGTGGCTCATTATTTCCTCTCTGTCCTTGAGAGAGGTAAGTTGTTGGACTTCTGCAAAACCTCGGTCCCCTTTTTGTCTGTTTTCATTCCTGAACGATGGCTTTATCGCCTCAGGCTGGGAAGTTAGCCATTATGCTAATGCTGTCCCCTGGAGTTTTCATGGGGAGGTCAATGTGGAGGGGCCTCGCGTTTCCGAGCCCCTAAAACGGAAACATTTGGAAACACCGCTGCCAACTCATTTGTAGTCCAAAAGGGCACAAACGGGAGGGCTTTGGAAACGACTGACCGTCAGTCAGTCTTGCCGGTTAGGTAGCTTACATACCTTTCAGTAACAGTTCCACCTCATCATCGGTCTAAGCTTATTCACTTCAATTTTATTCATAGTATTAAATCATAACAGAAGTTACCTCAAGACACTTTACAGTTAGAGTAGGTCTAGACCACACTCTATGATTTACAAAGACCTAATAATTCCAACAATTCCCCTAAGGGCAAGCATTTTCTCTTGATCCCTGGTCTTACTTTTCACCATTGTTGTTCTGTCTCTAAAGTATATTCTGTATTTTCAACTTTTAAACCCATGGTTTTAACCACAGAGTAAGGTTAGACAATCTGCTTCCTGTTTACACCACCACGTGCATGCCCAGTGTGTGCGTATGGTCATGTGATATTTGTTGCCAGACGTGTTAGTATAGATGGAGATTAGTTCTGCTACTGGAGCTAAAACTCTTGTGGACGGAGATCGTTTTTTTTCTCAAAACGCTGCTTGAAAATTAAAATATAGTGTAGCTGCAGCCTCAGCCTGCTGTCCATTTCAGGTTAACATTCAGGCAGTGACTCACACTTCACAGTCAGGGCTAAGCAACAACCCACATTTAGGATAATGTGAGCTGAAGAAACTAGGAAAGCTGTGAACAGTCTCGCACAAAGGGCGTTACATTTGGGCTGAGCAACATTTTGAGCATGTCAAACACTTCATGTCCTGCATTCAGGTGAATTTTTCTGCAACAATGTGTGCCTTTTCTGCATCAAGTTACGGTGCAAATGTCTTTATGTAAATTCAATTATTTTTAGATATTTTGGAGGGGGGTGGGGGTTGCACTGGCCAGTTTTGATTACTGGGGGGGGGGGCTATAACCCCCCCCCATTCCCCCTGTAAATTACACCTATGTCTCACACACAGGAAGGCATACAAAAAAAAGAGCCAAACTAAAGTCAGCTGGGTTCAGCCTCAGAGGGCCTTATTGGGTGAGACCTCCGACAGCTGGAGGAGAGTACAAATTGGAAGAGATGAGGCTCAAGAGAGATAGACAGAGAGATAAATAGAGAGAGGAGAGCAGTCATGCGGGCATGCTAGCCTCCTACCTGTGTGGGGTTGTAGAGCTCCTGCAGGGCGTTGCGGGACCCTTTCCTACAGCAGCCGTCCACCACGAAGGGGTTCCTCCGCATGACTGCAAAACACAGAGGAGACACCAAATCAAATCAACCAGCCCGCTCAAAGAAACTTTTGTTGCTCAGGAACATCTCTCTACCCAAGAATACTGACTCTTTTATCTAAATATGAGGTCTTCTACTGGGATTTAGTCTACTGTTACCACATTGCATAAACACCTCTTACAGTCAGCGGCAATTTTAGCCCTTTTTTTTTGGGGTGCTGTTGCACGACTAAAACTACTTTTGAACATACACGTTCCACCAAAGCAAGTTCCTTCCCGAGGCTATTTTGCAGCGGCACCGTGGCTCCGTTGGGCGCTTAGCGCCGCCCCAAGACGATTGTGATTGGTTTAAAGAAATGCCAATAAACCAGAGGACTAGCCAGACCTTCCTCCGCAGCACTGTGGAGGAAGGATTGTGTTTGCTTTTAATGAGCAAAGTTGCTAAGGAGTTTTGGACATGCATATTATGAATACAAGATAGCATTAGATTAGATTTCGTTTGGCTTTTGAACCCTTTCTTCTTAATATATTTCAGCATCTTAAACCTACACAGCTCAACAACAGTTCAACTCTGTTGATTGGTTTTGTTGCTGAAGACCCCAAGAAGATTTTTTTGTCATATTTCTCTAACGGTGAAGAGTAAAAGCCCATGATCAGAGCTGCCAGCTCCTTCACTGGGCTGCATTCCTGTGATTCTAACGACTCTTTGTTTTGCTGTGGACCCCCTGGACACCTCCTCAAGGACACCGCTTTGGGAACCGTCGTTTTAAAATGACCAACTGCAGCGAGGAGAAGGCAGAGAGGCAGAAAGCTACAGGGGATAAATAATGAGAGCAGTGACTATATGCCAAGGACGAAGCCACAGTTCAGCGTTTGTTTGGCTGGATCTCAGCTCTTCACACAACTCGATACAGCGCGGTAGCTGCTGGCAGCAGCTCAGTGGGAGCAGCCAGCGCAACACTCGGGCCCCCGCCAACACACTCCCTCCAATCACTCGCGGATGGAAAAGCGCTGAAGGACGGCACAGGATCGACAGGGAAGAAAATGAACCGCTAACGAGGAAGCCGAGGATTTAATGGGAGTTTATTCCACACGTCATCTGCCTCCTGTCCATGGGTGAATATTGGGAGAGCTAATGAATGATGAGAATGATGCACGTTCGCGCTGGATACATTTCTATACAGTGCATCTCCATCAGTAGACCTAAACAGTGAGGTGAAGTGCATGTTTGCATTCACATCACGAGTAATACATTATGAGACAATGTAAACAACAAATGATGCCTTTTTTTATAGGCCTACTTGTTGATACACCGACAACGTTGAAATGGACATAACACAATATTCCGTTTATTGCCCTAGTTTCCAAAAAGACAAGCTGTTCCACATGGCTAATGAAAGTGAATATTCCGTTAACATTCCTGTTTACATGCAGCTGCGAAAAAATAGGATTTTTTTCAAAGTTTTCTACCAGTGGCAGACTTGTTCAACCGTGCTAACACAGCCTCCCTCTTTCACTCCTTCAACCACCTTATTCAAAACGTAGGTGTCGCGATGTTTGCGCATATCCAAAAACCTGTTGATATCCAACTGATAACGTTTAAAAGTCGGTGTTTTTCTCCTTCCGACCAAGAGGTGTGGGTTTTTGTTTTGGGCCTGCATCTCTACCGCAGCCCTGCCAACTGTCGGCTGGTTGGTTTGTGTACAACAACCACAGCAACGCACAGAGCTGATCATGAGCCGTAAACGGGCAAGAGGCCGTAAACTGTCGCAGACTGCTGTAAAAAAAAACATTGAGACGCATTATTTGGATTCACTGTATACATGTCCAAAGAATGCTTCTAAAATCGGAATAATACCGGCATATCCCACATGTCTTTATCAGAAACTGCTAAATTCCGAAAAAGGCCTCATTCGGAATATCCAAACACAGCATAATGTTACATGACCTTTATCAAATTAGTCATATTCGGAATAATAGCGGAATATTAGTGCACATGTAAACATACTCACTGTTTTACCTATTTCATTTAGTACCTTAGTGAGCAGTTAAGAACCCATTACTCGATAACTTGATTAGGAGATGAACAGAAAATAATTAATTGACTTGTTTACATGTCTTATACATGTCAATATAGTAGTAGCCAATTATATTGAACATAGTTTATATATATATATATATATATATATATATATATATATATATATATAGTATATGGTTGCCTCTATTTACAATGTGCAGTGGGTTGTAGAACAGGGCTGAAATTTGCACATTCATTGTGTAAAGATAATGTCAGAATCCACATCTTGCTTATTCACACACCTACTCTTGCACTGAACTGCGATTTACAGATCTACATGTAAATCCGTCTCTGCTTTCCAGCCAGTACACACTCAGTATCTGCATAATGAGGATGTTGTCTGTGACTGTCAGTATTTTAATTTTTTAATATCTTTTTTACTTTCTTTCTTTTGCCACAGCAGTGGCCAAATTCACCAATAAGGGTTTGTCTGCTCATACGCTCATCTCACATCAGAGGAACATCAAAGGAAAAGAAAACCGTACACATTTCTCAGCAGGCTGCTGATTAAATTTTTTAAATCCTGGTTAAAAATTGAAGGGTCGAGTGGGCTGAGGTTGCCGCTGACCACAGATATGCCAGCTAACCCTGCATGTGAACCGTAATCCCTCTATTGGCCCAGACCAGATCCATTGACGGAGCCCTGGGGAGCGAGCTGAGCGCTTGTTAGCGTAACGAGCCCCAACAGACAGCCATGACCTTCAAACACCGAGGGGAGGATAGAGAGAGGTGAGGGATGCCTTCACACACACACACACACACACACACACACACAAACTGTACATGCACGGTCAATCATCCACACACGTAAAGCGTGACTGATGACCGTATTGCTAAAACTGGTATTTCATAACGGCGTTCCAAACCTGGACGATGCAAACAGGCAATTACTGCTTTCACTTCCACCGCAGGCTGAATCAGCAGAGCAGTGGTGATTACTGATTACCGTGGACATGGGCTGGAGGTGGAGCTCAAGGTAATGAGTATTCAGTCCTGGTGTGTGAGTGTGTGTGCGCGAGTGTGTGTGCGCGTGCGCCGCGTGGCACTGATGGGTCACAGAGCCGTGGTGATATTTATCTGCTAGCACCAGTGAGCCCGCTGCTAATGACGACGGATGCCAAAATGAATCAGGCTGTAGGCTCCTCTCACATTAAGTACTTCCAGTCATCTGTTCCTTCCCTGAAGCGACACGCTCCAGTTAGATTCAGTGCACTGAGAAAGGACGCTTTGCTACAGACCAAATCCGGATGTAAATAAGATGCCAGTATTGGGTGGCCTCTCATTTGTAAAAGATTTATGCAAAAAGAATGTATTGCACCAACGCATTCTCATGAACGAGTTCGTGTGATAGCGTACGAAAACTGCTCTTATACAGCAGCGGTCAATTCGGTGCATACAGCAATAAATACGTGGACTACAGAGCTTTACTTTTCGTACGTTATATGTAAGAATGAAAACAGCCTCAATGCTCGTAAATAGCCCTAACACTCCAGTAGATCTTGTAGAACCTGGTACATGCTGGAAATAGCATGCTTACCATTTCGCCTGGAATTCAAATGCATTGCTCGATAACGTTTCAAAGGATCAGTTTGAAACACTGAACTCCACGGCTCTGACATATTGTAACAGGTAGCATTAGCAACTAGTTTAACATTAAAAAATGTTTAATTAAAAATACAACGTGTCGTGCAATCTCATCACAAACAACTGTTTCGATTGCCTGCCTGTTAAAGCTTGATTTATGGTACCGCGGAGGCTCCACGCAGGGCTTTCGCCGTAGCCTACGTAAGTGGCCTGGTGTTTATGCTTGTGCGTTGGTGTGTGCGTCAATCTCAGCAGGGACGGCATGTGTGTGCGTGTGTTTGTGTGTGTGGGGAGTGTGTATTAGAGCGAGTGACGGCGATTAGCTTCGTTGCGAGTACCGACTCTAGAGTCATAGTGAGAGAATCAAAGTGTCTCCCCTGTCCCATCTGTAACAGGAGAAGTTAACCTCTCCTTGATTTCATGTTGTTTATGGAGGAGGAGAACCAGGAAATGAGTCGGGGGGAAATGTAGCGCTACCAAGCCACGGCCGAGCGCCGTGCGTCGCCGCAACGTGTAGTTAAATTTTTCGAGAGGTGCACGTCAGGCTACGCCGTAGGGTCCGGCGTAGGCTCGTGTCTCCACGTACCTACGTACATAGCCACGGCGTAGATTTGACGCAGTAGTATAAATCAAGCTTAAGGGTCAAAGTTGAAGTTATGTGACCATTTCAACTGGAAGCCAGACAGTGGCTCCAATCCTCGTCTTTCTGGGTGTTTTCAACCAATTTCAAAGTGAAACAATTGTCTGTGTAGGTTTATACTGATTTCACCACATTTGGAGAGAAAACAGAAAAGCTCATCTTTTTAAATCCCTTTGTCCTCACATGGTGCCTAACTTCCCACACAAATACACAAACACACACACACACACACACACACACACACACTGACATAGGCCTACAAGTAAATTAAATCCATCCACAAGGGCCTTATCGCTGTGCATTGGTCTGCTCTGATGCTTCCAGGTATTTACCAAAACACACACATCATACACACCGACAGCGAGCAGACTCGGGCTGAACTGTTTTAATCCGTCAGTAATCCTGTCTGTGTTCTGTCTGCTGCCTTTGACTAACTGTTCATCACACACACACACACACACACACACACGCTGAAGCCACTGGGACCTGTACAACGAAGGTGAAAACCAGCTTCCACAGCTCGGTGTGTAACCACCAGTGTACGCGCAAGTGTACGCGCACCCAATCAACGGGAACATAAGGTCACCTGTAGCCCTCTGCCAACACCTGGCTCATTGGTTGGTGGGAACTGAGTCGTAACCATTGGAAACCCCTACCCTTCAACCATCCTCTCACCTGCACCGGCTGGCCGGATTCCTCAGGTCTGGAATCAGGTAAGGGCATGGGAAAGCAGATCTGTTCATTTCCTCAGTGCTGACAGGTATCGACTGGCCACTGCTGCAGTACAAACACACTCACGATGATGTGCTAATAGACCTCAAGTATTAAACAATTTGAGGCTAGACAGGAAAGTTAACATCCCACTCATTCTTGTGAAAATGTAAATTTTTGATGCTACAGACAGCATTCTATAATGCAAGATGATGTGTCTTGATGATGAGGGAAAACACAAGTGCGGAAATGTACCATAACGCCCTTTTACTTCCAGAGGAAGTTACTAAAAATGTACTTGTATGCACCGAGCTTTATTTACTAATGTACATTTTCTGGTGCAAACATCTAGTGGTCAGTAGAGGAACTGCATTTTAAGACAATGTGGCATTCACTATCTGGGACAAATTTCATAAGATTTACTAATTTCATCTTCCATCTCCTCTTCAACTGCTTTCGTCTCATAAAGGAGCGTTCGACTGTGTTCAGTGACTGTACTGAACAGTTTGACTGTTTTCAGCTCTTTCACTTCAACTCAATCCCCCAGCTTATTGCAGCAATTCATCTTCAGCTGACACTTAAACTGACACTTCCAACCCGCTCAGCACTCAAAGTTACACTTCGACTCCTCAAGTGCTTCAGCTTCAAACTGCAAGTCTCAATCGAGCATGTCAACAAGCAGCGGATGAACATTTAAAAACATTTGAACTTTTTTTTTTAATGTTGTTTCTAAAGCTCCAACCGGGTCAGTGTAACGCTTATCAGTTCAATTTTCTAAGCACAAACGGACATTTGGAAAAACAGAAAAATGGGTTCCAATATCCAATATTTTTTTTCTGCCTTGACAAATTAAAAACTTGGATCTTTAAACAGTTTTTCAAAAGTTTTTATTCCGAGGATCAGAAATTGAGAAAATTACAAAATTGTGTCTGGGCTCCAATTATTCAATACTGCAATGGTATTCTCTTCTATTCTATTGAATAATTGGAGCTCAGACGCAATTTTGTAATTTTCTCAATTTCTGATCCTCTGACTAAAAAACAGAAAATTGGAAAAACAGTTTAAAGATCCAATTTTTTATTTTTGTCAAGGTGGAAAAAAATGAAAAATTTGATATTTGAACCCATTTTTCTGTTTTTCCAAATGTCCGTTTGTGCTTAGAAAATTGAACTGATAAGCGTTACACCTGTCAACATTTCATGACATGTATGGAGTTTCAAACTTTTCCAGTGCACGCATGTTCAGTTGTGAAGATTTTATTCAGAAAATGTCATTTTTATTTCAAGTCAGCCCTTAAAAAACTACCAAATCAATTATAAGACTTTGCTAGAATTTCGTGATTGAAGATATAACTTTAAGCCAGCGGCCCAAGTCAGATTCCCGTGGCCCCCGTGCACCCTGAAAGGGAAGAGAGGCTCTGTGCACAAACATCCACACACAGCACACAAACACGGCGCGCGCGCACACCGTTCAGCTTTCATGCTCTGCTTTCAACAGACTTAGCAGGGACACTGTCTCACTGGCAGCCATGTTCCTCTCCCTCCCTCCCTGTCACCATTCGCTTCGATTTCAAGTTTATTAGTGCATTTTTTTAAAGGCAGGTGGGGAGATGCTGGGAAGCTTCCAGCTCAGTACAACAGGCAGAGCTCTCTGTCATCCACTAAGAACCAGGGGGAACATTTAAAGTGCTTCCGAGTAAAAACCCGGCTTGCCTCTAAATCACACCGCATTGTGCCCCGAGAAGGTCAAGACACAGACGGATTTCACAATTCACTTTGGAAACATCCAACAAAAAGTCTTTGTTGGCTATGAAAGCGAAAAGGACAAAAACAGCGACACACACAAACGAGAACGGCACCCAAACATGTCTCTGCCAAACAGGATTCAAGGAAATTGATGTCGTAAATCATGAGCAGTGACAAACATCAGAGAGCTCAGAATAATGTGTGTGTGTGTGTGTGTGTATATGTGTGTGTGTGTGTGTGTGTGTCAAAGTGTACATCCTCCGTCTCTCCTCTTTATTTGCTTGTGTTTTTGTTTTTTTTGTCCTTTCCTTTCTATAAAGAATGTTTTGACCATCCTGTTTGCTAAGAAGTAACTGTAAAAGGTTATTAATTTCAAGCTGGGTCTTACATCACCTGACTTTCATCAGGTGGATGCAAACACGATTCTATATGAATGCTAATTCTGTGTCTGCTGGATGTGCAACATGTTTATATCAAATTTGTAAGATGATAGTATGTCAGTGATGTGTTTACAGACAGTTCTGCTCAGTGGTGTAGTCGAATGTATTGTAGCGGGTATACTGTGCTGTATATATATTGGCCAGAATCTACCGCATATCGTAGTGGGTGGGTCTGGGTGTCCTCCCCCAGGGAAGTTTTAAGCATCAACGACTTCATTTCCTGCATTCTGACACACTTTTATGCACCATTTTACGGTGGAAATACCTTTATTTAGCCTATGTGAAGGAGACAAACACAGATGACAATTCAAAATAAATTAAAATTAAAATGGAAAGTATGTTGTTGCGTGTCATTGGGCATTTTTAAGTGGGTATATGGAAATCCTGCAGCTTTCTTAGTGGGTATACTGCATATACCTGCGTATCACGTAGACTACACCGCTGGTTAAGCTGCCTCCAAAGTGGCCAAAAAAAATTGATTAAAGGTGCGGTCAGCGATTCTAATACAATACACTTTTTGTCAATATCAGCCAATATCTCCTCATGGTTCCCGCTCGCTGCCCTTTTTGTGTGTGCCCTGAAAAAAATCTGGTGTTCAAACACAGCCCTGGCTCTGTAAATTCAGTGGGTAGTTGTGCAAAGGACAGGGGAAAGGCCATGATGTATAAAGAAAAAAAGGCTGTGGGAGGACGAGGGATGGTAAAAAAGGAGCGCTGATGGGAGGGGTGTCTTTGTTTGGGTGTTGAGAATGGCAGACTCCACCTTTAAAGGGTCATTTTCAATTTTTTTTCAACCTGGACCCTATTTTCCTATGTTTTTGTATTTAAGTGACTGATGGGAAAAACAATGCTGTAACCGGCAGCCACAGACTAGGCTGCAATGTAACCCTATGGGGCAAATGTGCATCACCAATTTGGTCCACTAAAAGCTATTTTTGCCACTGAAAGGCTCAGATTATTATTCTAAGTGTCTGACAACATTATGGAGAGGATCCCTACAGAGATAGACCTTTAAAACCTCTTTAAGACTTTTCTGTTTAAACAAACAGCTCTGAAGTCGCTAGCGCTAAACCCACCAGACTCCATTTAAATAAACAATACTTTTGGTGTGTATGGAGCCAGCGTATTTTTACATGTAAATTGGCAAACTAGTTGTTCTCCTTAGAAATCCTTTCATAATGTTGTCAGACACTTAGAATAATAATCTGAGTCTGTCAGCGGCAAAACAAGCACTTTTGTGAAGGTAAATACAAGCTGGACAATTGCCCTGTTAACTTACTTTGTAGTTTGTTTCACCGCTGCCGACTGCAGCGATCTCTCTTAATACTGGACCAACCTCAGAGATTGTTGTTCCCATCAGTCACTTAGACACAGAAACATAGGAAGATAGGGTCCAGGTTGAAAAAAAACTTTAACTTTAATTTAATGCAAGCTTTATTTGTGAGTAAGAGGAAACGGAAAGATTTGTTTGGCTTTAACTTTTACTTAAGTCCAAAATGTCACGTTTGTCACTTATTTGACACATATAATACAGTATAGAGCGAGACAAACAGGGGTTGTACAACGTAAATAACACACCCAAGAGTGCAGTAAATACCAATTTGGTAAACCTCATAATGTCAGTTGTTGATTCTTGTGTCTCTTAAAGTGACCTAATGCGACACTACTGTATACTGCAGTCGGTTACACTGCATCATATTGTGTCAGTGTTTGATTGCACACGCGGCGCCCTGTAAACAGCAGGCCCCCGCTCCCGCACATGCTCAGTAAAGTCATGCAATCACGCACAACATCTGCCGCCATCTATCAGCAAAGGATTATGGGCCGCTGGAGGAGGATTAAATTGTTGCTAATCTTACGTTCGCAGTGGGAGAGGGCGGAGATCCGCTTCACGCTGGGCCGCCCGCACGTCAGCCAACACACACTCACACGCAGAGTTGATTGGGTCTAAACACTGGCATACACCACTTCTTTATAGCTGTGTGTGTGTGTGTGTGTGTGTGTGTGTGTGTGTGTGTGTGTGTGTGTGTGTGTGTGTGTGTAGGGTTGTTATCACTCAACACAAAACTGAAGTGCTGCAGCCTAATGGGGATTTAAATGAACAATGCAAGCGGAGCAGAGAAGAAGAGATACAGGTGATTAGCAATGTTGGCACAACTTCGTTTAACAAAGCTCAATAAGAACTTGGGGAAGTGTGTGTGTGTGTGTGTGTGTGTGTGTGTGTGTGTGTGTGTGTGTGTGTGTGTGTGTGTGTGTGTGTGTGTGTGTGTGTGTGTGTGTGTGAAACCAATCAAGTCTCCAGTAATGATTGGCTGCGGGTGTCTCTTCCTCAGTGTAATCCCCTTAATGATGATTACTAACATGACGATAATTCACAAGCAATTACGGCTCGGACAGTCCTCACCTCGGGCTCCGAGACAGAGTCAGGAGGAGAGCAGTCTATATTGACAACGTTCCACTTCCGGGATTGCCGCCGGATTATCCTTCATTTGTCGGCCAGATGTCCGTCACCTTCCTCTTTCTTTGCGTAGGCGTTCTAAACTCCGGTGGATTTGTGAGGACTATGGTTAACTGCTCCTCAGATCTCTGCAGGGTAAATCCAGACAGCTAGCTAGACTATCTGTCCAATCTGAGTTTTCTCTCGCACGACTAAAACAACTTCTGAACGTACACATGTTCCACCAAAACAAGTTCCTTCCCGAGGCTATTTTGCAGAGGCACCGTTGCTCCGTCTTGCGCATAGCGCCGCCCCAAGAGGATTGTGATTGTTTAAAAGAAATGCGAATAAACCAGAGCACGGGACAGTCAGGTTTAGGAAAAGATCGTGGTTAGGGTTAGGGTTACGTTTCAGTGGCAAGCGGGACAAGAATGGGACACAAACCCCTCGGTCTCTTGGGTGAAAGTCCTGTGTTGTTTGACCATCCATGAAAGACCGAAAATCCTCGTAAAAGAAGTTGTCCTTACGAGGATTTTCGGTCTTTCATATTACTCGCCACCGTTGTCGCTGTTAATACTACGTCATCTTACAGCGCCGCGGTTGAGCTGCTGCGCCGCACGCTGCGCTCCGTTACAGACACTGAAGGGTGATTTTTGCTTTGAAATCCGACGCTGAGAGACACTGACCAGTGGTATAGAATACCCACTAAGAAAGCTCCAGGATTTCCATATACCCACTTAAAAATGCCCAATGACACGCACCAACATACTTTTTATATTTAGGATATATTTTGAATTGTCATCTGTGTTCTTTTTCTTCGCATAAAGGTATTTCCACCATAAATTGGTGCATGAAAGCGTATCCAAATGCAGAAAATGAAGTTGCTGATGCTTAAAACTTCCCTGGGGGAGGACACCCAGACCCCCCACTATGATATGCCCCAACCCCTTCCCCAAAGGCAGATTCTGGCCCATATATATAGGCCAGTATATACATTACAGTATACCCACTACGATACATTGGACTATACCACTGCCACTGACCAAGCATAGAGTTATGAGTCGGGAGTGAGAACGGGTTGTGTAATCCTTTACAATGTGCTGTCAAAACGTTTCTGCACCAACGTCCCCAAGACAAACTCCACTACATTCTTTGTAGCTGGCAAATGAAGTGATTCTGTGTGTGGTAATAATAGGCAGAGGAGAAGAGAAGCGCTGTCAGAATGCAAAAAGCAGACAAAGATATCCCTTGACAGCTTCCAAAAAGTCTACATCATAACACAAGAAAGAGTGAAGCGGGCTCTTCAGGCCTGCTTTAACACATCAGAGGCGTCACTGAGCACACTGGAGCATAAAGCACAGCGGCAGGCAGACGCAGCGGGTCAGGAGGAGGCGGGCTGAAGAAGAAACCTGGCGGAGCTCATATCCAGTCAGCGAGCAGCAGCGGTGGAAGAAGTATTCAGATCCTTTACGCCCACACAGTAAAAATACTCTGTTGCAAGTAAAAGTCCTGCATTGAAAATGTTGCTTAAAGGAATATGCCACCGTTTGTTGAAATAGGGCTTATCACGGTCTACCCTGGCTGTAGAGAAGTGGGCCAACGCATTTTTTGTCTCAGTGCAAGTAATTAGGTTGTTTTTTTGTCTTTTGTTGGCTTACTTTTACTCACAACATGCTAACCGGCAACATAGGATTCCATTCACTACGCTAAGCTAACTAGCGACGGCGCTGCCGGTGTTAAAACGGACTAAAACAATGCATGCACAAAAAATGCGTTGGCCCACCTATCTACAGCCAGGGGAGACCGTGATAAGCCCTATTTCAACAAACGGTGGCGTATCCCTTTAAGTGAAAGTATGCAAGTATCATCAGAAAAAGGAATGAAAGTATTAAAAGTAAAATTTATTATATATGCATCTGGCACATTCTAAATAGAATAAGATTTTGAAAAAAACATCAAAAAAAAAACACAGGCATCCAGCCTGCTGACAACATGCGTTTTTTTGTGATGGACTGAGTGAACACTGATGTCGAGGGGTCACACCTGGCGTTTTAAATTGTTTCACCCCACTCCTGTGCCTGTAACTTCCTGAAGAAGGCTGGACACCGCGCTCTCAGTGCCTCTGCATCGTCATTGCAGCCGGGGAATTACTGTAACGGCACTGTAGTGTCACTTTCTACCTATACATAGTACAGTTCTGACATCACAACCGTACGGAAGTCCGGACGGCTCGTTTAAAAGGCACTGTTTCTGAATACTGGCTGTGTGCATTTCTCTGTGGATTGAGCGTTCTGATACTTTAACAGTATTTATATAGCACCTCAACCTGCTTTATAATCAAAAAAGACTTTGGATGGAGGGTTGGATCTCCCAAATGAATAAAAAAAAAACATATTCTCTCTTACGCAAAGGAATCCAGCAAAAGATTTTCAAGGTTTAAGATACCTATCTCTGATATTTCCATTGCCATCATGCCAATACAATTGTTCTATACATCACTGCATTACATTGTGTCACTCTGGATAAGCCACAGTCTGTCAGCAGTTTTCAAGGACTATTTCTTTGACGAAAGTAGTACCAATAATAACTTTTCACTGCGAGGTCTGTGGAAAGACATGGTGTTACATTTTGCCAATGATGTGCATCATAAACTAAAAAACATTTACATCATTGTATTGCGGCAAGGGGCAGAGACAAATATCTCAGGGACACAAAGACTGATACCTGAACAAGTGAAACCAGAACTCTCTGCTAGGCTAGATTCCACTAGCGGTACGTAAGAGCCTCCCAACTTCCACATCTGCTTATTCCCAGTGTCTCAGGACCCCTGAGTCATTGCTGCCCTCTCACTGCCTGACTCAACATTCCCTTAACTAAAAAGGAAAGGAATTCATACCCGGTAGCCTTAAGATAGGAACCAGACCACAGACGTTTACTTAACTCTTTGTGACTCCACTATGACACCAACAACACGTGCTGCATTTCTGCTCAGAAACTGTTAGAAAAGCATGAGTCAGACACATAGTGGAAACATGCACATACCATATGGTCAACTAAATGGCTTTACATTCATGCCAGACATTGCGTCTGCTTTCATAATGCTAAAAATTGACATTTTGTTTGAGATTAGAGGCATTTTATTGGTAGGGAAACTCCATGTTACATGATTACTGCCTTTAAATAAGGGGTGTTTTGCAGAGCTATTATTGAATAAGCAAGTAAAAAACAATATACGCAAACCAAATCAAGTTTTATAAAGAACCTCCAGAAGTTTGTAATGCAATAATGGTTTCAGAAGACGGAGGGAGACGGGGCAAACGTGGACTTAATGGAGCCCAAGGCTTTGATGGATGGCAGGAAGTCAACATGTGATGACTGTTTATAGTACACCCCTCCCCTGGGGCACACACACACACTCTCTCACACACACACACAGCTATACACAATCTGACTGAGTGGAAATGGACTAGCGGTGAAATGCGGTCAACCGTGGGCCAATTCAGTCTGAAGGTGGCCAAGCGTGGAAACGACCCAGTCACATGAGAAACGCTGACTGGGGCACCGGGGCAGACGCTGCAAAAAAAAAACACAGGACCCAAACACTGTGGGGGGGAGTCATGAGGATGGTGAGAGGAGAGACTTCTGCCCGGATACAGATAGGCAGACCGGAGAGATCCGAATGAACTCACTGAACCTCCTCCTCAAACGTGCTGCACGAGTCTCGCACACGAACTACAACGCACACTTCATGTCTCGTATCCGCCAGCTCCCCGCACTCCACCCTGCAATAAAAAGTGTGAATGGAAGCCAACATGAGCTGAGTGAAGAAGAAGAATGCGCTGGGATCAGACGGAAGGTATCTGATCCCCGAGGCCTGACGGCAAGCTGACAAGTCGATCTGCCACCCGAAAGCCATCACAGGCCGGCAGACAAGGCAAGGCAAGGCAGGCGGACACAGAAGGCATGTTGGGAGAAAAAAATAAAAGACCATGCACGGCAGCAACAAAACTACTTGACTCTCAACAAACTACCGAGTCAAATTTGTCATGTATGCCTGCACACACAGGGGTCTTATGCATAAAACATCTAAAGAAACGGAGAAACGCTCAGAGTGGATGAGGGGCTGTAATTAATTCATGGGCCTTTTTAGCCGTGGGATTCCTTCAAGCAAGCTGGGAGATATTAAGAAGTAATAATGATGACGTTTGGGGACTGTCAGCACTAAATGCAAAGTACAGCCGTGGTTGGTGGGAATGTCAATAGTTTTTCAGGCATTTGGTGGTAAACCAAAGTACTGGACAGATACGGACATTTCTGAAATGTCCGTATCTTTGAATAAGAGGGTTAATTATATCCTTATTATCTTTAATAATCCATTTTACGCTCTACCTGCAATCATTTCACTAAAAGCAGAGGCCACACTGTTCAAATAGCAGATATTTAATTGTGGGAGGAGACTAGATCATTCTAATTCTTATATATTCAACAAAAGGTCACCTTCAGTCTTCAACTGTTCTTCACACTGAGAATATTAATGAATACATTCAGTGCTAAAACTTCTCTGTGTGTTTTATTCCCACCCGCACCAGCTTTTAGAAAAACTCTTTTTCCTGAAGTTTGCTGTGAAGCTGGAGTCATTAAGCCTGAGGGAATCTTAGATATACAGCTGCTAATGCATTTACATTGCATTCTAGCTTCTCGCCTATAAGCCTTTTGTATCTGGAAAGTTTAAGAGTAACTGTAATCTTCGAGAAGCCTTCCACTTTGAAAGTCACCAACAGACAGTAAAGAGGCCAAGGACCAAACCCACCGGGGTCGGATAATAGATGTGAGAAACAGAGCTGAATATTACAGTGCCCTCGGTTTATTTTGCGAGACAGACAGTGCCACATGAAGACAGATGAGTCAGACACAGCAGCTCCATCAGACACACGCGAAACAAGAGGGTAGATGGAGGAAGCGTGGACGTGAAGTGATTCTTAAAGAGATGACTTATCAATTCAAGCTGAACATAAGGAGCGACTGCAGCTCTGCCCGCGGCAATAAGCTCAGAAGAAGAAGAATGAGGCCCGGGTGGAGCGATGCCCCAGCTGCTGCAGGCGAGGGAGGGCTGTGCTGCACGCCAACAGCCGGGTTCAGAGAGGTTTACGGGCCAAAAACTTCCCCATGAAAGCGATGCTGCAGCTCCCGCAGAGGCCTGACACACTGGACAACCCACCCCTCGCACACCCATACTGATAGATAATCAATGTGTGCTAGCCAACACACTGCAGGAGCTCTTTAAGGATAAAGTGTTGCGATCGACTTATCAATAAACCTACTTTCTCTCAACCTGCCCCGGCACTTCTTCTTCACTTAGTGGTGTCCTACTTTTCCCGGAAAGACTTTAGAAAGAGTACAAAACCTGTTTAATTCAGATAAGAAGATTAATACCATCACGATTGTAGATTAAATATGACTTTAGAGCCAGCTAGCACTCTGCTTTGCTGAGCTCTAAGACTGGAAGCATGGGGGAAAACAGTTAGTCTGACTCCGTCTGAAGGTATATACAAGCTAACTAAAGCTTGCTAATGAACACATTATATATTTTTGTTTAATAAATACACAAACAGAAATGTACAAAGAAGTTGTGGTTTTACAGCAAGCTGTTTCCCCTGCATCCTGTCTTTGCGCTAAGCTGAGCTAAGCTATGCTGCTCATCTCCTGGCTCTAGCTTAAAGCAGTTACACACCGACCAGACGGCCGACCCTCGGCAGAAAAGCCAGTCGGACTGATCAGTTTCCCGGAGTTGGTCCAAAAAGTGCCACAGAACACATCAAAGAGACGAGACGTAATACGTCTCCATAACAGCAGGCGGCGCTAATCTGTATTGTCGCCCAAAAATGAAAACCGGCAGATGATTGGACGAACGCGTCACATGGGTTTGTTTTCTCAGGAAATTCAAAGCCAGACTGTCATGGCGGCTCGTTCAGAATACGATCTCATATTGTACTAAAATAGTTCACCGAAACATGTTTCTGAAAACATTTTAAGAGAGAAATAGGCCGTGCAGTTGCTGAATCTGTCTTCATCTCAGCTCAACAAAGGTCAGTTTAAAAGATTTTCGTCAGATTTTGAGAGACTCTAGTCAGGCTCATTCCGCTCGCCATTTCCGGGTGAATCCCGACTGCCCTGCCTCCGACTGAACACATCAGCTCGGCCAAAATAAAGGCCGACAGCCCACCAGACTGACGACGGCATGGGACACACCGAACAGACTCGAGTCTCCGACCTCGCCAGACTGTCACTTACAGCCATAGACTGTAAGAATAGAGGAAGTATCGGTGACGTCACCCATTGGTTCGTGGACTGCCATTTTGAAGCCTCGAGTTTGGGCATACGTGCGTCACCATCTTGTTTTTTTGCAACCCAGATGTGACGATTTTTGACAAGTGGGTAGAGCTTGGGAGGATGACGCCGCCGAGCCAGTGTTGTTTATGGTTGCAATACTACTGCGCTGAGCTAAATGCTTAAGAGGGAAAGTTGCCGATTTTCAACCCTTCTGAAGTGAGTCATCCAGTGGAGATTTACCGGCGGGTAAACACAGACCCCTGTCGCCATTCTTCTGCATGTACAGCAGTACAGAAAGGCAGCAGAAAGCAACGCTAGCGGTAGCTAGCTAGCTTGGTTGGCAGAACGCTGAACGAGCCATTTTTAGGCGACCTAAAGGTTCTAATCAACTTTAACGAAGTGAAAACACACAGTGAGAGAGTCAAAGTTTAAGACAAAAACATGAACGCCACCCCAAAACCAGTTCACGGGCATTTTAATGTACACAGTGTCATGGTTAGCATTGCTAAGCCTCTGTCCCGATTGACAGGTCGGTGTGTAGCCACGCTCCTAAAGCATCTCCTAGTTTATCGTCTATTTTAAAATCAGTGGGGCCATAATTTACAAAATGAACATCATGCTGTATTGAAGAAGACTCAAAACTACCAATTGAGACCATAAACTCATTATAGAAAATGTTGACGTAGGTAATAAAGTAAAGTAGAGCAGGGTCATTTTCTCATAGACTTCTATAGACACAGAATTATTTTTGCAACCAGTGGAGTCGCCCCCCTGCTGGAAATTAGATAGAATGCAGGTTTAAAGTACTTCTGCATTGGCTTCACTTCAGGCCAGAAAGCTTAATCCATTATTTTTACAGTCAATGTTTACAGCATATGTTATGCATGCTTTTATTGGCAACGTTGAGCTGTGGTGGTCCTAAGCTAGGCAGATTTTACAGGAAAAAAATCAATCAGGCTCTTTCCAAACATGAGGCCAACATGTTAAATTGGACTGAGTGTTTACACCTATTGAATTCCATTGCTTTTCTTTGTCAGTAATGCCCTGCGTAGCATTGAAGCGCTAGGATCAGCCAGGCATCCATGCTTCAGCGCTCAGGTCCCCTGAGCAATGGGCTATCCTAAACCTAACCACTCTATGTCAATGCCTAACTTCGTGCCTATAGCCACTCAGCTTCTACGCAGGGCGTGTCATGTCGAGAAAAGGAGTGGGATTCATAACAGCCCAGTGTTTATGGATTGGAGTGCATGTTTGAAAGGGTTTTATGTCTTCATCCATGACTTAACTCAGATTTTCTTCTTTCATGTCTTGGTCTTTTATGTGTAAGTTACAGTGCAAATTATGGGTTTGTGTTATGAAAATGTTTGCTCTCATAGAATTTTTGAGATTACCCATAACTTAAAATGTCACCTTCATGTCTTTTATGTGTGGTTTCTTATCTTTTTCTTTTCCACACATTGTATTTTGGTCCATTTCCTGCTCAGCTCTAGACAAGTTGCGTTCTGACTGCGCTTAAGGCCTACTTGTACTAAAATGTAATATATTCACTGTTAATGTTTTACTCTGATGAAACATTTCCAGCTATTATACTCCCCTGTAGCCTCTGGAAACATCACTGTGTTAACATTAAGCCAGTTGCACGCCACCAAACAACAAAATGGGTGAGAAATGGCTTGCTTTTAACTGTTGGAGTGTTTAATGGTGGGAGTGCCTGCATGCACAGAATAAAAATGAATAACCACAGCTAACATCACAGCTATTAGAAATCACAACAATTAGTCTTGATGATTTAAGGAATATATTTCTTACTGCACTGTTTGTAGCTTCTATCAACACCATGACTAGTTTCATTTAAATCAAGCGTCTGCTGCAGTGGGAGGCATGTGCAGAACACAAACACAGCTGGTCGGGTAGAGGTTTCCTTTTGGGTGGACTGAAAACATGCAGCATATCCGGCGTCGTGACCACTGTATGTGGGCGGGACAAGACCGACCCACTTTTTGAGACCAATGATATCGGACCCACTCACTTTTACCATCTCTAATTGGCTGTTCACATTAACTTTTAAATTGTGCCCTATATTAGATTCCAGTGTGAACGGTTTGCGATTTTGAACTATCAGACGCAGCACGCTATTGCGCTAAAGTTAGGGAGGTCATGGAGGAAGTAAGCATTTTCGCTTTTTACAAAATGTTTGCCTAATGGCAGCCGTAACATTAATGAACAGGTGGTGAGGAGGAGAAGAATGAAGAGAAAGAGAGCCAAAGTATCTCCCCATACACTAATTAGGTCTAACACCTCACTCTTCCTTCAGTGACTTGCTCCATCACTGTTCTCCATTTTGTAGGCCTAGTCAAGTTTTACATTTTACTGTCTGTGTCTAGGGCTAACTCCCGACCGGCGCGTAATTGTGACAAATGTCGATGTAGATTGACGTAAAAGTCGCATCAAATCTGCCTTGGTTGTTCACACTGCGGCCTGGGTCTGATTCAGGACCGAAGTGGTCTAAATCTGATATGAAAAAATCAGATCCGGGAAAGATTTGACACTACTTGTGAAGAAGCCTGACCTGGTGACTTGACCCCCAAAAAATAAGACTTGGGCCAATTTTGCCTGCAGTCTGAACGTAGCCTAATTCAGCGCATCTATCTGTTCACTTTTCAGAGTGCCGTCAGTCAAATCCATTCCACTTGAGGAATGCCCAAATACATCAATCTCCATTCCACATTTTAGCTACAGCCTGGACTTCCACGTTGCTGCTGCTTCCTCAAATCCATTCCCCTCGGCTCAGAGTCCATATTAATTAAACTCCATTCCGTGTTTTCACTACTCGCACCTGCTTCTGCACTCCCGCGACAGACACGGCTAGGTTCATTTAGCATCTTAGCATATCTGCTGCTCAGGTGGCTCCAGCTGTGAACTCTCACACTGTCACTAAACAAGCTGGGATTTAAGTGAACGTTCATCATTTTTTTCGCCTGTTGCTTTTTAAAAGGCATTATGTACAGTAGTCTTTGTTGCAGTATTAAATTACAATTGCACTTCACACTGTGTTGTTATAACGTTAACAGTTATCTGAAGTTTTTTGCTAGGCTAGCTAGCTAGCTAGCTACAGTAATGTTAACATCAATTAACCAGTGTTAGCAGCTCTTTAAATCCTGGCCAAAGAGAATACCTAGTTGTACCAGTGCTATGTGTCGATATTAAAGCCAAGGTGCTACTGTATGGTGATTCTCACTAACAAGGGAGGACCCACCCCCATTTTTTTTTTTTTGCTTCCTACGCCCATGAATGTAAACCAGGTGTAGGGCAGACGAACATGAGTGGAAGAGAAAGAGATTCAATACGCTGAAAGCTAATTCCAAGCCATTTGGATATATTATCGTGATATCATGAATACAAGCATTTAAAGGTCCCGTGGCATGAAAATTACACTTTATAAAATTAATATGTGTTCCCCCAGCCTGCATATGGTCCTCCAATGGCTAGAAATGGTGATAGGTGTAAACCGAGCCCTGGGTATCCTGCTCTGCCTTTGAGAAAATGAAAGCTCAGATGGGCCAATCAGGAATCTTCTCCTTATGAGGTCATAAGGAGCAAGGTTACCTCCCCTTTCTCTGCTTTGCCCACCCAGAGAATTTGGCCCACCCATGGCTTTCAAACGAGCAAAGTGGCAGTTGGTCAAGGCCAGTATTAGGGGACCACTAAGGCCTATATAAAAGAGACTTCAGATACAGTATTAGGGGACCACTAAGGTCTATATAAAAGAGACTTCAGATACAGTATTAGGGGACCACTAAGGTCTATATAAAAGAGACTTCAGATACAGTATTAGGGGACCACTAAGGTCTATATAAAAGAGACTTCAGATACAGTATTAGGGGAAAAAAAAATAAAATAATTTAAAAGCTAATAAAAAAAAAAGAATAAAAAAAAGTAAGAAAAAAAATAAAAAAAAAAAAATAGAAAAAAAAAAAAATAAAGAAAAATTATAAAAAAAAAAAAAAAAAAAAATTTTTAAGTGAGTAAAAAAGAGATAAGATAGAGGATTTGAACAATAAGGTTTTTTTAAAAGCATCCAAAGAGCACCATGTCATGGGACCTTTAACTGTGTCTGTGGTGACCACTCATCAGGGCCCTGTTCGTCATACATGGATGTCTGAGATACGTCTGGGTTGTTGATGGTTCATGATTGAGGCTATAAGCACTGGTGGACACATAGGGGCTTTAAAACCACAATGAACAATGGATGGAATGCATTTCAAATGTGAACCGTGTTGCTTGGGCAAAATTATCATCAGACCCCACATGTTCTGTGGCTCTTTTTATCTGCTCTCATGCGGCCGTTTCCAGTCACAGCAGGCAGCTGCTTTTAGCCCAAAAAAACACTGTATAATCACCATGACTTCTTACTGTAATGCAGCATTTCGTGTCAGCACCACAGAAACACTGCCAATAGAAAGTCAATTAGGATCCTTTGTTGTGGTGGACGCAGACCTGTCTCAAAGGGAGGTCAGGGTGGTGCGGGGGTCAAACAAACACGGGACTTTCACCCAGGAGACCTCAGTTTGTGTCCCGTGTGAAACTGAAAGTAATCATTGATTTAAGTTAGTTACATAAGTTACTTAAGTTAAATTAAGTTGCCTAAACATAAATTTGTTTCCATGGTGCAATAATCACATTACGTGCCACCACCACATAATGTTCAATCCAAGCCTCTTTGTTTTTAGACACTCGGTTTCTCTGTAATACATTAATAAGAACTGATGTTCTAACCAGCTGCTGTACAGGCTCCTTTTCTCTGCGGATGGATGACAAATTTATGAACATCAATACCTCTGTGATGTTTAAAGCACACTCTTCGTCTGTTTGAAGCTTCCCTGCATTGTTATTTCCACTGGGGCCGCCCATGCTAAAAATACACGCCTTTCTGTTACTGAGACACTTTGGATGAAAGCGTCCAGCGAACGACATCTTTATCCAGTACGCCAATACGATTTATTGTTGAAATCTACACTGTTGCAAAAATTATACATGATTACCCATGCAGCCCCTGGCCACAACCCAGCAGGAAGCTTTTTGTTACACACCGCCTACTGGAATGAGGGTGCCTGTGCTGCGTTCACAACACAGCCTTCCAGCAGTCAGATCTCTAAACGCTCCCCACATTGTTGCTGCTGACTCAGTCCACCGGGTCAGATTAAAGGACGGGATGAGAGAGGTCAGCCCTGACATGCAAACACACACACACACACACACACACACACACACACACACACACACACATACGCACTGACAAACCGCTGGGATAAGAAAGACGGAATGGAAAAAGACAGATAAGCAGTCAGAGAGATGCAGATCTGTCATAAACAAAGACGCCCACAGGGTGAAACAGTCTACAGAGAATCATCTTAAGTGACTAGACTCTCTCACACACACACACACACACACACACACACACACACACACACACACACACACACACACACACACACACACACACACACACAAACTGAGTGAAGCACTTTCATTAAATTCCACGATCTAATAGCAGCCAGCTCATCAGCGTTAAGACAACACTTGCTGGTTAAAACCTTCTGAAACCTTACACAGCACACTGGTTTGCAACGGCTTAGTATAGGAAGTGCACACACACATGTACACGCACACACACGCATGGACGCAAACACACACATGCACGCACGCACGCACGCACACACACACATACACACACACACACAGGGTTTACCTTCCTGTTAAGATCATAACTGACCTCTCCACATTACCTCAACATCCTTGGAGGTATGTGTGTGTGTGTGTGTGTGTGTGTGTGTGTGTGTGTGTGTGTGTGTGTGTGTGTGTGTGTGTGTGCCATTTCCAGCTTGTTTGACAGGGTGGGGGGGGGCTTGATTGTGTGTGGTCCACTGTATATCACTTTATTTCTATGAGAAAGAGAAGAGTGAGACGTGAGGTGAGCTACGCGCTGGATGTCAGGCAATTATCCTGGAAGTGTACTTCTGTTGATCCAGAATACAGCTGGGGGTGGCCATTGAAAATTGTGACTTAAAACATTGTTAAAAAAGAAGAAGAAATGTAACAATAATAACCATGTGTTTCCTCTAGCGCCACCCTCAGAGGCTGCTAGTGGGGCTTTAGGCTTTTACGCATGATTTCTCTCTCCATCTAGCTCTTTAACTGCCTACATTTAATATTTAATAGTGCTGGATTGTAGCAGTGTCTAGATCTGAACACGCTTCCCTGCAGCTATATACACCCCTCCGACACACACACACACACACACACACACACACACACACACACACACACACACACACACACACACACACATTGTCACATGAATGTCATTTCAGTTTGTGGTGTGGTCCAGTTTGTCTGTGTCCGTCTGTGTGCGTTTTGATGTAAGATGTTGCTGGGTGTCCCGAGAGATTACTTAAAAATCTGTAGTTCTGTGACACATCTGAGGAAAATCAGGGGCTTTTTCAAAAGCAAGAGCATACGCGCACACACGGAAACACACAAGCCTCTACATGTAGGCTGCAGCATGTAGGCTGCAGCATGCAGGCGCATTACGGGTTCCAGCAATTTGGCTATTTGGATCACAGTTGGTGCCAATGTTCAATATCTCTAATTTGGACCATTTTCTTGGCATAACATGAATTAAAAAAAAAAAAAAAAACAGACTTAGAAGTTTCCCCCAAAAATTTTCTTCTTGTGGAAAAGCTCCTGAAATAGCTTTTCAAACGATTTTGGGATACTGAAACCCTCCATTAGAGCTGAAATCCCTAACTTTCCCGACGCGACCGTCCTCTCCAGCGGAGAGAGGTAATTGAAGTGAGGCTGGGACCGAAGCAAAGATGTGGCATTTGTTGTGTGGAAGCGTGCTGTTTGAATCAGCCACTGCAGGACGTGTGAAGTGTGATACTGCTGCTGGCTTACGCTGTGGATTTAGATGCATGAAAATACTAACATGGCGTGCAGCACCTCGCTGTGCTGGCTCCGTCCCGATCAGAATTTATTGTCACTGTCACAGGTGTGATGAAAAGCTCTGACAATCTAATCCACATCTCTCTACAGCATGTAGACGATCGGTGTATAGTAACTGTGCTGACTTTTATGATATTCTAGATGAATATATTGAAGGTTTATTAATATGCAGGGTTTTCCCTGCCGTTACATGCTTTAGGTGAAGCACCCGAGCCGTTTTGGGCACCACCTAAGCCGAATGAATGTAACTACAGGACTTTGGTCAGATCCA